>NW_026726148.1:0-45000 GCF_029784015.1 Lycium ferocissimum
TCTCTTGCATGCTAAATATGAACATGGGTTGGGGGATGGGATACTTGAATATCTGGGAATTGGGAAGGAAACTATGTTTCATTGCCACCTGGTCAGCTGGCTTATCATCCCGGACGCGGGATGCCCGGACGCGGGATTTATGGCTGAGCTGGAGTATTCCGACGCTATGTGGGCGAGCCGTCTCGTGCGGCACTATGACCTGATATGACCAAATAAGCATGCATGGCATCCGCCCCAGGGGCACTCAGATGCACAGGTTACTCCGCTATCCTATGATATATTCTATGCTTTCCATGCAGTTATTACTCATATGCTCGAGTTCTGACTTTACATTATACGATCTCGATGTACCGGATGACTTTACCTGATATATTCCATGTGTACAGGATACTCTCTTTCACATAACGTGCTTTACTTCTCTATGCTGTTGTTGCACATGATCATATCTCTTTCTATGTTACCGTCTATGCCTTACATACTCGGTACACTATTCGTACTGACGCCCCTTCTTGTGGGCGCTGCGTTTCATGCCGCGCGTACCCAGACGAGTAGAAGTCATTATAGAAGATGTTCCAGCAATGTTGGCAAGCTCCACTCGCCCTGGAGAGTTGCTGAGTCAGCTTACACGTGCTATGGTCCATGATTACAGTTAGAGACTTTGCAGACAGAGTCGTGGGTCTAGAGTGTCAGCCTAAAACGGAGTTCCACGGATTGATGTGTTTTATTTTACGGAGCCCTCATATTTACAAACTGCGTATACTTGAGAAACGACGAAAAGATTTTGAAAATTTTTTTTACTATGTATTTTACTTTACTTTGTCTTATGATTCCAAGAGGACATGTGTGTACTAAGAGTCCGAGGGTTCGCTCGGCTCCGAATATGGGGTCGGGTGCCCATCACACCCTAGTAAAGTCGGGGTGTGACAAAATGTATCTCTTACGAATACCCTCCACTAAGGCAGAACGAGTAAAGTGTAAAAGAGAATAAGTTGGAGAGAGAAATGCAGTTATGAATTACAAGTTGGCTATGCGACGATAAGGCGATGAAGTAAAGCTATTAGCGATGACAAATATAACATGGTTATATTTGGTTTTGAAAAATCAATGTCGAGTGCAACATGAGAGTAAAAGAGTATGAGGCGATAAAAGGTGTTGGTAGTACGGGGAACTTAGGAAGTGAAAACAAAGGAAGACCAAAATGGTGAGTTAAGGAAAGCGCGATTACGATTACTATAAGGCGATTATGGGGAAGGGAGGAATAATGTGAAATGACAGAAAGAGGGAAGGATGATGCTATAAGAAAAATTTAGGTATAGAAGAAGGCAAGTCATAGAGTGGTATAACTAGACATACTACTATTGTGAACGTATCTAGGGGGGCGAAAGTTGTTAATTAGAGTAATCTAAACATCGACCCATAATCGCCTTTACGAGCTAAGTGAACACATCCTTGTTCGGGTTGCTATGAAATTGTATCATTGACCACGAAAATATAAAGAGAGCATGTTAAGACCTCCGATACAAGTTGGAAAGATCACGGAAATGGCTCCGGGTAAGATGTAGTATAGTAGGGGGTATGAAAAAAAAAAAAAAAAGGCTTGAAAGGACAGACGATGGATAAATGGTCCAGCCAAGACCCTTAAAGGGGGGGAAGCGAGTGGAGAGAACATAAGTATAGAAATTGAACGATAGACCCTAAGATGTGAAGGATAGGTGAAATGACCGACGATAGTAATGGTGCCAAAGATGCCTACGACCTCATATGTGTATGTGCCTATGAGCAACACCGAACCCTCGTGGTCAGGTATGCCATGTAAACGCTATGTCTATGGAATCAGTATGAGTACGAATATGCTAAGCAAATGTAATGTATGTGATATGTATAAGATACGAAATACGAGTACAAAGGTGACATGGGTATAGAAATGCTATGTAGATGAATGCAAGTATGAACGAAAATACGGCTACGAACATGAAAATGTATACGGATATGGATACATGTATATGTATAGGAGTATGCACATGAATCACTCAAGAACGATTAGGTAACTTTGCTAAAGCATTTATGCGTTGCCAATGAAACCAAGTGAGATATATTTGCAAACCGTAAGACGTGATATCATTATTGAACAAGAAAAAGGGATCGGCGAGATGTAGAATTTCAAGTGAAAGACCGGGTATCCTTGAAAGTATCGCCAATAAAGGGCGTTATGAGATTTAGCAAGAAAGGGAAGATGAGTCACCGGTGAATTAGACCTTATGAAATTGTGGGTAAGGTAGGCCAAGGGGCTTACAAATTAAATTTACCTGCTCCGATTTGGAAATACCCGTAAGTGGTGTCCAAGTGATAGAAGATTAGCTTGTAAAACCATTGCCATATGAGATAGGCGAGTACGGAGGCTTAAAAACAAATGAGTAGCCTCAGCCAAAGCTTTATGAAGAAATAATAATGGAGAAGAGATGACCTGAGAAGCAGAAGGAATCATGAGATCCAAATGTGTTTGGTAATTTAGCCTACGGAATAAGTATGATGAGACATCGAGATTTTAAGGTATGAATGCTTTTCTTTTATACAAGTGGGTCGTGTGGGGCCAATCTATATTGCTATTGCGTTGTAGCCCTGTGAGGCAATGATATTATGGGCTGTTGTGACAGGAGGATAGTGCCATATTACAAAGGGAACTCTGGCAAAATTCTTCTAGAATCCCCGAGTGCCGAACATTCGAGGACGAATGTTCCAAAAGGGGGGAAGAATGTGACACCTCGAAATCTTCCCGTACTTGAGTGTATGAGGTTTTGATAGGTCGGGGATGGCTAAATATGAACTTTGGAAATCATAAAGTTGCGGAGAATTTTTCAGCCCAGTGGTCGTATATGGCACTATACGGCCCGTAAAGTGATTTACGGACCGTATAGTACGATCGTTCTCCAGCCTGTTGAAAATCTCAACTTTCTGTTAAAGTGTGAAAATAATTAAAAACGACCTGGAGGACGGCCCGTAAATGGCGGTTTACGGACCGTAAATTTTGTCGTAAAGTGCCATGTCCCTCGCCCAAGCTTCTGTTTTTTTTTTTTTTAATGCTTAAACACGATGCGGAGGACGGGCGTAATCTAGAATACGGTCCGTAAGTATGGTTTACGACTTTTGTTCATCCCGACAATAATTCATTAAAGATCAGATTTTGGGATTTTATATAAGGGACTTCATTCATTTTATTTCATCTTCCACTCCCACACCTCAAGAACTGTCACACCCCAATCTTGATCAGGGTGTGATGGGCACCCGACCCCGTAACCGGAGCCGAGCGAACCCGCGGACCCTTACTACGTACTTAATTTTTTTTTTTGAGCCTCTAAGTCACGTATACAATAAGATTATTAAAACATTCTTTTATGCTTTTACATCAAGTAAAACAGGTAACTATACAAACTTGTACTACAATACAAACCGACTCCCAAACCCACGACTCTGTCTGCAAAGTCTCTAACTGTAATCAGGACTTCTGGCACGTATACTCTGACTCGGCTTCACTCCGGGGCCAAATGGAGCTTGCCAACTTCGCCGGAACATCTTTTACATTAACTTCGATCCGTCGTTGTACCGCGCGGCATGAACGCGCCCCCGAAGAAGAGGTCGTCAGTACGAGCAATGTCCGAGTATGCAAGACATGAATAATAATAATACGAACAAGAATGTAAGTATGAACAACAATACCATGGGATTATAGAGTCATGTGATGAGATAAGAGGATATATTTGTACCTATAAGTGCCCTTGGGCAGATGCTGTACTTTCTTAGCTTTCCTTACTCATAGATATATATATAAAAACAAAGAATATATATTATATTGCCGAGGCGTCGGCAGCCGATCCATTTAACCATAATATGCACACCCCGCGTCCGGGCATCCCGCGTCCGGGACGATATCATGTGCTATACTCCAACTGATCAGGTGGATATGCGTACATAACGCTCTGCCCTTATCCCTATTTTCCCCGTAAATATATGCATGCTTCAAGTATAAATATCGGCGTCTATAGCGCCCTGTCTCATTCAAATATATATATATATCGGCGTCTATAGCGCTCGATTCTTTTTGTCACATGCACACACTTATATCATATATATTTACCGGCGTCTATAGCGTACGGTTTTACCATTATATTCCATGTATATTTATCGGCGCCTATATAGCGCTCTTCGATTCGTTATTATATATATATATGTATCGGGATCACACATCAATCGGGGTCATAAAGCACGGTTCCCGGTATTTAGAATCCTTAGAATAGTCATTAAGACTTTTAATATTGTAAAACTTGATTTTTAAAGAAAAGAAATATTTTGGAAAACGACTTATAAACTTTACGTAAAGAAAAATCATGCATTGGAGTCAAAAGTTTAGTTAAAACCACTACTAATTTGGTAGTAGGAACGATAACCAAAAACTTTTATTAGCTATAGCATGGAAATAGGCTTAATGTAACAATAAGAAGGGATTTGGGAATAGTGGGCCCGCCTCGGTCGAATGAGGCGGCGTACACAATTTACGTGTAAGACGCTTGCGACATTGCTTATGAGAGTTTTAAGGTAATCGGGTCTCATTTATGCAAGTTCTAAAGATCTAAGAAGTTTTCCTACATTTCGCACCATTTCTAGTTCAATCTTACTGAATGAATAGTAGCGAATTTCAATCTTGGATTTCGAGAAAAGGAATGATCCCCGAGGCCCGTATCCAACTTAGTACGTCTAAGACATGCCATAGAAAGAAGGGTGAAGTCTTACATACCTCTTTCCGCTCCTTTTGCTATTCCAAATTCACGTCGAAATCTCGTCCAAATCTTGCAAATTGGTCATGTTTACCAAAACTCTTATTAGGATTCCTAGAGTTAGAGTCTTAAGGAAACACTTGGCTACCGAAATTTCGGCAGCACTTCCTCTGTAAATACGCCATCCCCGAGATTCCAACTCGGCTAATTTCAATCAACAACAACCCGGGAATTCAACCCGGCCAAAACAACATCATTACTAGCAATACTTCGATATTCAATTCAATTCAATTCCTCAACATTCCTTTTACCTTCAAATAAACTACATTCATTCAAGCTCACATTATTGATCATATGTTCAAGTATGAATCCGAGACCATTCAAACATGATTCAAGAACGTTTCAAGCAATCCATATAATATTCGAAACAATGCAAACACTAAGCCATGGAACCGAAATCTTCCAACTACATTAGGAGCATCAATAACACTTTTTTTTTCTTCCAAATTCATAAACTATATCTACCATTCCATACGCTAGCATTATCATTTTCATCAATACAAGAAATCATATTACAACCTCATTATATTCCAAATCAGCCCACAACACTCTTATCTCAATTTGAATCATCAATCATTCATTTACATCATAAGATTCACAACAACGACAAGTAAACTACTAAATAAAATTTGCCCATTTCTTCCACATAAAACCACCACCATTCGGCCACCCACACCATTCACACACAACTTCATGAATTTTATTCATTTCAACACACTACAACATTCAACATGTTAATTAAAATTAATTCGTCACCCCTAGACATATAACACACACACACGGCCATAACACAACTTTCATGGCTCAACTTCCATATCCATATTCCCATGTTTTCCATTCATTTCTATGTTGCACAACATGTACAAATCATGCATGACATATGGAAATAAGAATTAAATCTCACCTTCTTCATACTTCTCCTCCATTCGGCTAAGGTTGGTTTTGCATGGAAGAGTGCTTCTCTTGTTTCAACAACTACTCCATGGCGTAGAGAACCCCTTAATTAGTAGGAAGACATGAAGAAAAGAATTTTTCTCCTTCAATTTTTCCATGGACTGAACTCAGCCATGTTGGCCGTGTTCTCCTTCTTGTTTTTTCTCCATCTTTCTTCATGCTTCTAGAGTAATAAAAGATGAATACTTGTCTTATTTTTTTTCATCACATGCTCACATATATATATATATATAGAGGGAGAGGTGGCCGGTCATGCCCCTCTTTATTTTCTCCAATTTTTCTAGACTTTTCTTTTTCTTTCTTTGCAAGCTTCTTGAATTTTCTAATTAATAAAAGATGAATTCCATGCATTTCTTGGTCATCCTTTTATATATATATAACCATAAAATGTGCACATGACCATGCACATGCTCCATGTCTTTTTCTTCTTTTCTCTCTTTTTTTTCAACAAGTCATGAATGATAATTTCCGAATTCCAAATTTGCCCTTAACACTCCATGCCAATAATATTATAAGCGACTTGCGCATCCAACCAAACTAAAAATATAACCTCGTCCTCGACTTCCCGCCATTAACTCGAAATATTCAAACGTGCAAAAATGCGAGGTGTAACATCCTTCCCCCCTTTGGAACATTCGTCCTCGAATGTTCGACTAATCCGGTGGGGTCGCATAAGCATCTCGGGGGAGCTCCCTTTTCAAAGCTGCTTCCATCCTTCCTATTAGCTCTTAAGCTATCCAACGCCATTCTCTTTGTCATACTCTTTCTCTTCATATACGTCCATTTTCTGGCGTCGCACTACTCAAAGTTTGTGCGAACTCCTCATATTATCTTAAACATTATCCGGACTTCCATCCGCTCATTGTCGGTTTCCCCGACCTTACTAATTCACTTCAGTAAAGGGTCTCCTTAACAGCTCAAGTGTTCATATCAAATACATTACCGCATCAACTGTCTATATCTCATTCTTACATTTCTCTCACCTGCTTCCCCCCTTTTTGGGGCGCACCTATCCCATCATCCATTTATACTTCGTCTCACACCCTCATTCCCAATCTCAATCTACAATGGAATAATAACAGCTCACCTTGCAACACTTGTACCATTTACTCTTGCTGTCGCTCGAACTTCAGTACCCTTACCCGATTATTGCCTTTTGCATCGTGTCTTCGGTTGCTGGGATTCACATGTCCATCTATACAATCACATTTGGGAGATTCTACACCTTTATATATACATATATATATATAATTACTACTAACTAGCCCACAAAATACGTCCAAACGCCGTTCAAGCCTATCCTAATTCTCAGGGTTGTGAAGTACCTCCTGTCCCTTCACCGAGGTAGTTTGTCCCGTCTTACGCATCCTCTTATAGTCCCCAACCATTCTGTATATCCTAATTTTCCTTAGGCTAACCCAACTTCTCATTTGTCTCATCTGTCTGAGTATGTTGAATTTCTTGTAGACTTCCCAGGGGGTCACCCATCCTAGAATTACTCCCACCTGAGCACGCTTAACCTCGAAACTTTGGTGGGATTTGGTACCTTAACACTCATATCTTCGCGTCCGCTTTCTCACATGGCCTTTATTACTGTTCCAAAGCCGGTCGAAGCCTTCTGACTTTCGAAGCGTTCTCGTATTACGTCCTTTCTTTTACAATGACCGTTTTATCCTTTTCCTCTTCTCGGTGTCTACCTTCCGCCTGCATGTATGGCTATTTCCTGTCTGGCGCCCAGCTCCACACAACAGAACAAGTATATCAGTCCCATCTTGCTTTTTCTGACTTTCCATATCATCATTCGCCTTTTCCCGCCAATACTGGGCGCCTACGGAAATCAACGATTAATATAATGAATCTTACTTCCTATGACTTGGCTCTATCGCACGATCTCAGACAGAAAGAAGGTCAACCATTCCTAAATGCCCCGTAGCCTCCCGTTTATAAATGTAGCCGGCTTCACACCATAAACAGGACTCTACCGGACACGACTTTGCGAGACAACCCTGGACCGACCTGCTTACGATACCACTTTGTCACACCCCAATCTTGATCAGGGTGTGATGGGCACCCGACCCCGTAACCGGAGCCGAGCGAACCCGCGGACCCTTACTACGTACTTAATTTTTTTTTTTGAGCCTCTAAGTCACGTATACAATAAGATTACTAAAACATTCTTTTATGCTTTTACATCAAGTAAAACAGGTAACTATACAAACTTGTACTACAATACAAACCGACTCCCAAACCCACGACTACGTACGCAAAGTCTCTAGCGTAATCAGGACTCCTGGCACGTATACTCTGACTCGGCTTCACTCCAGGCCAAATGGAGCTTGCCAACTTCGCTGGAACATCTTTTACATTAACTTCGATCCGTCTGGGTGTACCTGCGCGGCATGAACGCAGCCCCCGAAGAAGAGGGGTCAGTACGAGCAATGTACTGAGTATGCAAGACATGAATAATAATAATACGAACAAGAATGTAAGTATGAACAACAATACCATGGGATTATAGAGTCGTGATGAGATAAGAGGATACCTGTACCTATAAGTGCCCTTGGGCGATCGTACTTTCTTAGCTTTCCTTACTCATAGATATATATATATAAAAACAAAGAATATATATTATATTGCCGAGGCGTCGGCAGCCGATCCATTTAACCTTAATATGCACACCCCGCGTCCGGGCATCCCGCGTCGGGACGATATCATGTGCTATACTCCAATCGATCAGGTGGATATGCGTACATAACGCTACGCCTTATCCCTATTTTCCCGTAAATATATGCATGCTTCAAGTATAAATATCGGCGTCTATAGCGCCTGTCTCATTCGGCAAATATATATATCGGCGTCTATAGCGCTCTGATTCTTTTTGTCACATGCACACACTTATATCATATATATTTACCAGCGTCTATAGCGCTCTGGTTTTACCATTATATTCCATGTATATTTATCAGCGCCTATATAGCGCTCTGATTCTGTTATTATATATATATATGTATGCCGGGATCACACATCAATCGGGGTCATAAAGCACAGTTCCCGGTATTTAGAATCCTTAGAATAGTCATTAAGACTTTTAATATTGTAAAACTTGATTTTTAAAGAAAAAGAAATATTTTGGAAAACAGTTATAAACTTTCTGTAAAGAAAAATCATGCATTGGAGTCAAAAGTTTAGTTAAAACCACTACTAATTTGGTAGTAGGAACGATAACCAAAAACTTTTATTAGCTATAGCATGGAAATAGGCTTAATGTAACAATAAGAAGGGATTTGGGAATAGTGGGCCCGCCTCGGTCGAATGAGGCGGCGTACACAATTTACGTGTAAGACGCTTCACGACATTGCTTATGAGAGTTTTAAGGTAATCGGGTCTCATTTATGCAAGTTCTAAAGATCTAAGAAGTTTTCCTACATTTCGCACCATTTCTAGTTCAATCTTACTGAATGAATAGTAGCGAATTTCAATCTTGGATTTCAAGAAAAGGAATGATCCCCGAGGCCCGTATCCAACTTAGTACGTCTAAGACATGCCATAGAAAGAAGGGTGAAGTCTTACATACCTCTTTCCGCTCCTTTTGCTATTCCAAATTCACGTCGAAATCTCGTCCAAATCTGCAAATTGGTCATGTTTACCAAAACTCTTATTAGGATTCCTAGAGTTAGAGTCTTAAGGAAACACTTGGCTACCGAAATTTCGGCAGCACTTCCTCTCAGAATACGCCATCCCCGAGATTCCAACTCGGCTAATTTCAATCAACAACAACCGGGAATTCAACCCGGCCAAAACAACATCATTACTAGCAATACTTCGATATTCAATTCAATTCAATTCCTCAACATTCCTTTTACCTTCAAATAAACTACATTCATTCAAGCTCACATTATTGATCATATGTTCAAGTATGAATCCGAGACCATTCAAACATGATTCAAGAACGTTTCAAGCAATCCATATAATATTCGAAACAATGCAAACACTAAGCCATGGAACCCGAAATCTTCCAACTACATTAGGAGCATCAATAACACTTTTTTTCTTCCAAATTCATAAACTATATCTACCATTCCATACGCTAGCATTATCATTTTCATCAATACAAGAAATCATATTACAACCTCATTATATTCCAAATCAGCCCACAACACTCTTATCTCCAATTTGAATCATCAATCATTCATTTACATCATAAGATTCACAACAACGACAAGTAAACTACTAAATAAAATTTGCCCATTTCTTCCACATAAAACCACCACCATTCGGCCACCCCACCATTCATACCCAACTTCATGAATTTTATTCATTTCAACACACTACAACATTCAACATGTTAATTAAAATTAATTCGTCACCCCTAGACATATAACACACACACACGGCCATAACACAACTTTCATGGCTCAACTTCCATATCCATATTCCCATGTTTTCCATTCATTTCTATGTTGCACAACATGTACAAATCATGCATGACATATGGAAATAAGAATTAAATCTCACCTTCTTCATACTTCTCCTCCATTCGGCTAAGGTTGGTTTTGCATGGAAGAGTGCTTCTCTTGTTTCAACAACTACTCCATGGCGTAGAGAACCCCTTAATTAGTAGGAAGACATGAAGAAAAGAATTTTTCTCCTTCAATTTTTCCATGGACTGAACTCAGCCATGTTGGCCGTGTTCTCCTTCTTGTTTTTTTCTCCATCTTTCTTCATGCTTCTAGAGTAATAAAAGATGAATACTTGTCTTATTTTTTCTTCATCACATGCTCACATATATATATATATATAGAGGGAGAGGTGGCCGGTCATGCCCCTCTTTATTTTCTCCAATTTTTTCTAGACTTTTCTTTTTCTTTCTTTGCAAGCTTCTTGAATTTTCTAATTAATAAAAGTTGAATTCCATGCATTTCTTGGTCATCCTTTTATATATATATAACCATAAAATGTGCACATGACCATGCACATGCTCCATGTCTTTTTCTTCTTTTCTCTTTTTTTTTTCAACAAGTCATGAATGATAATTTCCGAATTCCAAATTTGCCCTTAACACTCCATGCCAATAATATTATAAGCGACTTGCGCATCCAACCAAACTAAAAATATAACCTCGTCCTCGACTTCCCGCCATTAACTCGAAATATTCAAACGTGCAAAAATGTGAGGTGTAACAAGAACCCTCTAGAATATTTCCATACACTCCAATCACAAGAAAACAGGAGAAATCAAAGAGCAACAACAAGAAATGGAGTGGATCAAGTGAAGGGAATCTCATAAAAGTCATACTAATTAAGAAATCCAAGGAAGGTGAAAATAGGGTTTTGTGCAAGAGGGTGTATTATCACTCAAGGTCTATTCCTTCATCATTTAAGGTAAGTTTCATGAACTTTACATGCTATTTGAAGTATTATTGAGTTAAGATTCATGGATTGTAGAAGAGTACAACAAATGGGTCATTAAATGGATGAATAATGTCATTAGTGGTTAGTAGTGGATTGAATCATGGAAATGGATATGTTGACGATATAAATATGTTATAAATGACTTATAGAACATGAAATAAATATTGGATATGAAATAATACGACAATGGATTTTTAGTCATAATTATAGAAAATTGAAGTGAAATTATGAAATGCGGATCATGTGAATAAATGACGATTGTTGTTAGTGATATCATGATGGTTATTATGAATGTTGGGAGTTGATATGAAATATGGCGGGAAGTAGTATAAACAAAGGAAATGCTGCCCAATTTTCTATAGCCTTAGTAAGTACGGTTCCATGATTGTTTAGCTAATGACGATACGACTTCCATTGAAGGTATATACAAGTGCAATAAAGGAGGACGAGCACGCAATAAAATAGTTAAGCGACAAAGGTATGTAAGGTTTCACCTTTCTTCTAAGGCATGACTCTATGGTAAGAATTCTCCTATTTCCCCATGATTTTCTCTACATATATGTATGTGTCGGAAGTGATGAGTCCATATTATGAAGAGCTCACATGAGACGAAAATGAGAAGTATGACATGAATGCGATGATGAGCCGAGTCTAGAGATTCTAAAACTTATGATACGAGATTTCTATCAAGTCAACGACCTTCATACGACTCCTTACTATTAATCTTGGTTGATGAACCTACCTTACGATGATTAGTCTCTTTCCTTTCGAGGCATGATTTTCCTCCTTCTCTATGAATCTCTTCAACTCCTAGGAACTAAGGGCCTATGCTATAAATAGCCATACGAGAGAAAAGATGAGAGATATACATTATGAGCACGATAGTAATGATGATGAGCCTATGACTATAGGGAGCTATACATGTATAAGATCAAGAAAAGGGATAAGGCACTAGTATAATAAATGACGATGATAAGTAAGGTCTAAAGTGTCCTAGAATGAAAAACGACAACCACGAAGTCAAGCCCTAAGTATGGTTCCATTAGTGTTCCTTCTTATATACGCTCGCCTTAGAATAGTAATCCCTTCAAGGCGAGGTATGATGATTCTATTACTCCATAACATCATCGGGGTTCCACGACCTTACGTCACCCCGACACGACTATAGACGCTTATGAACGCCAGGATACGATGTGATGATATATGCATTTATGTGTATGTAATGATACTAAATTATGATAGAGCCATGATATGCTTATAAGACAGTTAATAATCATAAGTCGATAAAATGTATGATGAGTATATGATGACATGATTCCACCGCGCCTAATTGGCCGGACACGACCAACACTAGTGGGCCGCGTGCGACTACACCGCGCCTAGAAGTGCCGGACATGACCACCACTAGTGGGCGCACATGAGGGTTGTTGCTATGATTCCACCGTACCTAGAAAAGGGCGGACATGACCACCACCGGTGGGCTGCGTGCGACTACACCGTACCAAGGAAAGGGCGGACATGATCACAGGTGTGGTCGCATACGATGGGTACCCGGACGTGAACTAACGATGACAATGTATGTATGATATGATGATGCTTATATGATATGACGATGTATGTATAATGTGATAATGTATGTACAATATGACGAGGTATGTATGACAAATTGAGGCATACGCTGTAGTAGCTTGCATGATATGTATGTGTAGTATATGCATAAAACGTATCCAGTCGAAGTTTATGTCCTCGTCCTGTGCCTTTATGATTTCCCTATTATATTTATTTCATTCATGCCTTACATACTCAGTACAATATTCGTACTGACGTCCTTTTCTTTGGACGCTGTGTTCATGCCCACAGGTAGACAGGGAGACGGCACAGATCCATAGGAGCTGTCAGCAGAGTTGCAGAGCCCTCCTTTATTCCGGAGGTGCTACTTTTGAGATGTTATTTTGTGTATATATATATATATATTTTGGGCATGACGGGGTCCTGTCCCGTCCAGGTGTCTAGTACTCCAGTAGAGGCTCGTAGATGCGTACGTGTGGGTAGTATGGTCCCATAGTATTCATGTATATGCAAGTCTATGTATATTATTATTTTGATAGCCCAAAGGGCCTATGTTCATATAAGTAACTATATTTTAAATGAAAGCCATTTTCTATGATTATAAATGATAAGGAATATGAATGAAGGCAGGATAAGCAATAGAATGGGTGGTGCTCGGTGGTCAGCCTCGGGTACCAGTCGCGGCCCGTACTTCGGGTCGTGACATTTATCTTCACTTGTACACCTACTCTCATCTCTCCTTACACATAAACCGACATCGCACCTAATTTCTCTATCGGCATATAACCTTCACAACACCCATCTGAAAAAATTGAGGTGAATCCTTCTTATAAGGATTAGCTAGAAATACACCACATATTCCTAAGGTTGATACAATCTCTACTTCCTTCATCGGCCAAGCAACATCACATTTAGAAGCTATATAAACAATCCAGAAGACAATCATAATTGCAATTCAACTTACCTAACCATTTCTCATTCTTGATTTCAAGGTCATCATTAATACCCGAAGTAACTCAGCCATAATGATTCTCAGAGTAGTACCAACTATCAAATACTCAGAATCCCCTTGAAGTCGAATGACTGGTGACTTCTGAATCCCAATGTAAACTCACATCATATAGGAAAGTCCGATAAAATGAGTCTGTGTACCTGTCATCAACCCGTCCTGATCTTATGTATATATATAAACTTCTAGAGTAAATATTTCCCCTACTCGTTAACTTCCTTTCCCATATCAATATCTTTTCGTTTTCTCTGACTCACCAATCTATAAATCGTAATACTACATTTAAATTCTTAGTTTCAACTTTTCATATATCTTCAATGAGTCTCAATTCTCTGAAATCTCGAATGCAACTCATTCCAGTTCCTTTAATTACTAATCCTTTTTTTCCCCCTCCAGGGTTCTTCCCTTAAATTAAATTAAAATCATTCTAAAACTTCTCTTTGAAAGTGTCTCATAATTGTTCATTCAATCATGACTTACCAAACATCCGATTGTCATATTTTTCCTTCATTCTTTCTCTATAGCATAGACATTCAAACAATTCAATTTGTAAAAATTTCGGTAGAGTTTCCTCTATACTTCTTACTGCCTCATTCCTGCACACAACCCATAAAACTCATCCAATGCCTCACTGGGCGATCACAAATACCCGTAACATCTCACTCCCGTTCTTATATCAAAATCTATCAATACCAATAAGGCAGTAAACATACCTTTCAGAGTGACAACTTCAATTCTCATCAATTACCTCATAGCGGCAATATCAACTGCTTATTCACAATCAAAACATTTAGGGTTAGAATCAGGGACATCACATCCTATAATTTAGCTCTACGGCATGATCTAAGATGAGAAGGAAGGGTCAATGGTTCCTAAATTTCCTGCAGCCTCTTGTTTATAAGTATGGCGCGCTTTACACCCATAAATAAGACACTATTGGGCACGGCTCGTTGACACTCCCTAGGATGAACTTCTCTGATACTACTTTTGTCACGACCCAACCAGAGGGCCATGACGGGCACTCAGAACTAACCTACGATCACCTCTGAATATGCATCTCATACTCATCTCTAGGTGGACCACAGAGATAGGTCGTGGGTATCATGGGTTGTAAGGGCATATGCCACAAGATAACATCACATTTCTATATAATCCTTAACAATTATACTCATCATCACAAGCCGACAAGACTGCCAAAATATCATACAATAATATGAACCTCTAGGGTTATGAAATGTCTAACTGTACACACATGTCTACGAGCCTCTACATAGAATACAAGTGACCATAAGAACCAATACCAAGCAGACTGTAGCTCTGAAGTAAGTGGAGTGCTCCTGAGTATCCACTGACAAAGCTCCTACAGATCTGATCTGTCTCCCTGCCTACCTGCGGGCATGAGCGCAGTGTCCACAAGAAAGGACATCAGTACGAATAATGTACTGAGTATGTAAGGCATGAATAATAGCATAATAAGAGATATGGAACATAACATGTTATAAAGAGATAACTTGTACATCTGTTTCCCTTGTAAGGCAGATATCATGCATGCTTAGCTTTTTAAAGAAATACTTTTCATGCATATCAAACATAATATCATCATTAGCCCACGTCCGGGCCTCCCGCGTTCGGGGTACCCATTGCATGCCGCGCACTAGTGGTGCTGCTCGGCCATATAGGCACGGTCTTATTATAATTATCCATAAGCCGCCCACTGTAGCGGTGCTGCCTGACCATATAAGCACGGTGTTATTATCATTATCCATAAGCCGCCCACCGTAATGGTGTTGCCCGGCCATATAGGAACGGTGTGCGAAAATACTTACATATATATAAAGCAGGCATGACAGCCCAATTTAAAGCTACAACTCTATCGGAGTGACATAAGGTTGGTAACCTCCGATTATCTTATGGAACAATCATCATCGTTATATCCCACCCGAAAGGAACAAGTAACATAAGTTGAGATCAACAACAATGAGTAAAATCAAGGAGATCATGAAATAAACTCAACAATCTCATAATAGCATCAAAACCATAAGCTTTGGAATCTCCAAAAATGGAATCATCATCATCATCATTATCATCATAGAACATACTTATCTTTAGCATCTTAAGAAACTTTAATAATCATGAACTTCTAGCTTTTGGGAATAAGAATGTTATGGAAAACACGTATAGGTTTGTACGAAAGAATTATGCCTTTAGAAAGAAAGGGACAGCCTTAACATACCTTTTCGGTCGCCTTAACTTTAGGTACTTAACGCTTGTCCTCCTAAGCTCGTAAAACTACATTCAAGAGAATTCATACTATTGTTAGGCGTATCGTCATATGCTTGTCCTAAGCCTTCAAATTAAATCCTCTTAGAATCTGCCGAAATTCAGGCAGCATCTCTCCTGTATCATCTACTTCCTCCAAATTCCAAAACAACTCCCAAACATCATTAACAACATCAACCATAATGTAGTCAAGATACTACATGACAAACGTATACATAACCGTCCGAATCTTCCTTCGAAAATCTATCCATATGACAACAACATCAACATATCTATCTACGACTTTATGCCATGTTTTTCCTTACTTTAAACCATTAAAATCCTTAAAAGAAATGACTTATTATCAAACTCAAGATGAAAAACATGCCTTATAACTTGAAGAATTTCACCTCACCCCATTCACCCTAAAGCTTATCGACCACAACTTCAATTAGAAGTATGAACAAGCTCCTTCCATGAACTAGCTAAGGATTTTATGGCTTGATCTTCTCTTAATTTGATTTGGAATGGTTTGGAGTGTTGGAGAGGGCTCATAGGGTTCGGTTTTTATGATAATATGATCCCTAAAGTCATGGCCCTTCTTTGATTCGTCGAGATTCGTTGTTAGTCTTACAAACCTGAGCTTAATTTGATGTAGGAACTCATAAATTTGCTATATCTTGTTGTAAGAATATTGGATGAATGTTGTGGGAGCTTATAGGGAAGTGGGGAGAGAGAAATAGTGAAAAATGAGGTGATTTAGGTGACTTAAGGGGGGTATATATAGTATTCCAATTCGGTTTGGGCTAATGGGACAAAATTGGTGGGCTTTTTAAGTAGTTTCTAGAATTTCCGCATAGGTTCGCAGGCTTCTGGCAGTCCATTTTAAAATGCCCATAACTCCCTACTCTGATGTAGTATTGATGAACGGTTAATTGCGTTGCAAACTACACTTGACGAACTTCATTTTAGGCTCTTGAAACACCTCAAAACTGCTGAAATACCAGGAGATATACCCCTATGAATTTGACCCAAAATTTCTGTCCAAAATTCTGCCAATTTTTTTCAAATTTTTGACAAACTTATTTTCTTTGATTTGCTTGATCCCGGAATCTTCTGAAACTTTCCATACATGATATTTATCATTAATTATACTTGACAAGGGTCATGTCCTTTATTTCCAAGGTTGTCATTTCCAGTTAGGACTTACGAGATCATAATTCATCATTTACTTCATTATTACGTACTTTCCATGGCTTTTACCTTTCAAAACTTCACGAGATGTCTCTGATACTCCATTAATACGATGAAATACGTGGCGTACTCATGCTATAAAGTGCGAGGTTTAACAAATACAAGGTAATTTCACCTTCTACTCACAAGACGTAGCTACTACCCAGTCTAGAATTAATTCACAATCGTTGGTACATTTTATCCACCCAATATCAATTAGATTCACTATAAATAGCATAGCACAATTTAGGCGTATCTTACAAAAATTTCTCATCCAAACCATAGAAGGATGTGAACCAACCACTACTCCCAAGTCACATAAAATCCACTAATACTCAAGGAAACCAATTCAAGCATCCTAAGGAATCTGTAGGCCACAAGCCCGAACACACAAATCGCACGACAATACCATCCTATGAAGCCATCCCAAATCTCCAACTCCTACACATGCATTCTCCGTTCCTTCTAATACATGAATATGGGAAACTAACCGGAGTCTACCAAAAGGAAAGTCGTAACCTACCTCGAGGGAGAGTGGGTGCCATGGGCATCTGTTGATTCTTTAACTCGTTTATCATGTCATATCCCGCATACAGGAACTTGAAATACTCATGGGAGCCAAGGATAGAAACCACCATTAACACACTTGTGAGAAATTTCGGATTTGATAGGGAAAGTTTAGGAATCTAGACCACCCTTGGATTTTCTAAGCTTTCATTACCAAAGAACTCCTTTTCTATCCATAAGAAGTTCTTGCTAGACCAAGATGTCATCTTTAACTCTATCCTTTTAGAAAAACCCATTTCCAAGTTTCATGGAAAAACTCATTTACAAGAAGGAAGAAGATAATAATCCAGGTTATTAACCAATCTAGGGTGAAGAACATGTGAGATTAACTTATTGGACTTCATATGAAAAACAAGCTAGCTCATCATTCCTCCAAATCTAGAGATTTGCAATACCCATATTGATAGCTCTCTAGGTGAAGACTTTAGTGTTATATCCCGTATTTTGTACATTGGGACAATCCGGGTTAATTATGATAAGTTAGGGACAAGACCATTCCGGGATACGAAGTCGAGACTGTCACACCCCAATCTTGATCAGGGTGTGATGGGCACCCGGCCCCGTAACCGGAGTCGAGCGAACCCACTGACTCTTTCTACGTACAAATTTTTTTTTTTGAAATCTCTACGTCAAGTATACATAGCAAGACTGCTGAAATATTCCTTCGTTGCTTAAAATCAAATAAAATATGTGACTGTACAAAACTTGCATTATAGCACAGACTGACTCCCGAAACCCACGACTCTGTCTGCAAAGTCTCTAACTCTGAACATATCGTCATGGCACATATACTCTGACTCGGCAGCACTCCTGGACAAGTGGAGCCTACCAATTCCGCTGGACATCTTCTATGCTAGCTTCAGCTCGTCTTCGGGTTACCTGCGCGGCATGAAACGCAGCCCCCGAAGAAGAGGGGTCAGTACGAGCAATGTACTGAGTATGTAAGACATGAATAATAACATAGTAAGAGATATAAACATGAGTAAAAATAGGATATCGTATTGTGAGGTACAAGAATGACCTGTACATGTGAACAATTACTGCATAGGAACATAGAACATATCATCGGGTAGCAGAGTAACCTGTGTATCTGAGTGCCCCTGGGGGCGGATGCCATGCATGCTAAGCTGCCTTGGAAAAAAACATTTCTGTTCATATATATAGAAAACATAACATGGTATATTGCCGAGGCGTCGGCAGCCGATCCATTTAACCATAAATATAGATGTATATAGCCCGCGTCCGGGCCTCCCGCGTCCGGGGTAATGATCTGATAGATACGGCTACGCGTACCGTGTGCAACCCAGCCTATAGCGCTCGCTTCGCAACCCGCCTATAGCGCTCTCGCCCTATATCCCCATTTTCCCCATATACATATATATATATACATATACCATAGCATGCAAGGGAGCCCAAAGAAAAGCTATAACGCTATCGGAGTGACGTAAGGTCGGTAACCTCCGATTTTATTATGGAATAACCACGGGCACTTTATCTCACCTTGAAAGAACTAATAATAAGGCGAGACTATCAATGAAGAGTAACTTCATGAGAAATCATAGGACAGGATCATAAGACATCATTTCATTCACCTTAAAACCTTTGAAAATAGTCATTATTCAAAAATAGCTTAACAGTTCATATCGTCACGTTCATAGTAAGAACATATCCTTGGCATTCTCATCATAGACTTCTTCTCATCTCTGGCATCATTATTATCATCATATCATCGTAGTACCATGGTCGTCGTTTTAGTCATTAAGACATTCAATATTGTAAAACTGGGCTTTTGGAGAAAAATGAATATCTTGAAAAACATTTGTAAACTTTTAAGAAGGAAAATCATACATTGGGGTCAAGGGTTTAGTTAAAACATTTATTGTTTGGCAGTCGGGATAATAACCAAGAACTTTCATTGACTATAGTACGGAAATAAGCCTAATGGAACAATAGGAGGGAATTCGGGAATAGTGGGCCCACCTCGGATCAAATGAGGCGGCATACACAATTTGCGCATAGTACATTTCGTGACGTTACTTATGAGAGTTTAGGATAGTCGGGTGTTGTTCATGCAAGTTCTAGGTGTTCAGGAAGCTTTTTCAACATTTCACACAGTTTCTAGTTCAATTCTACTGAATGAATAGTAACTAATTTCAATCTTGGTTTTCTAGGAAAGGAATTATCCCCGAGGCCCGTGTTCAAGCCTACTATGTCTATGACATGCCAAAGAAGAAAATTGAAGTCTTACATACCTCTTTCTGCTCCTTCTGCTACTCCAAATCCAAGTCGCAAATCCGCCAAAATCTACAATTTGGTCACATTTACCAAATGTTAACTTGAGCATTTAACAGTAAATTCTCGAAGTAACACTTGTCTGCCGAAATTTCGGCAGCATTTCCCCTGTAAATACACCGTCCCGAGAATATGGCTCGGCCCAATTCAACAACAACAACCCTAGAATGGAACTCGGCCACAATATCAATAACAAAACCAACAATAGCATCTCCAAACATATTCTAACATTAGCAATCCCTTTTTCCACAATTCGACAATATTCCCTTTGTTCAAATAACTTCATGCATTCAAACTAACACCAATGATCGTACATTCAAATATTATTCCGAAGCCATTCAAATACGATTTAGAAGCATCCCAAGCAATTCATACAACATTCAACGCAACCCAAACACTATGCCATGGAACCCGAAATCTTCTAAGTGTAAGGAAACATCAACGATACATTTCTTTTCTTCCAAACTCATAAACTACGTCGGAAATCCACACATTTACAACATTATTTCCATAAATTCATGAAACTATATACAATTCACATCGACTTCGGCAACATGCTACAATATTTGCAACTTCACTTAAACCACTTAGTCCTTCATTATCAACATAGAATCCATGGCGACATCAACCTCAAATACTAAATGAAATTAGTTCATTCATTTTTCAATTCCACAACATGCATGAATTATTTTTTTCAACTATAAGAAATCATACTAATGTCTCACCAACTTTTTCCATAATCCTCAAACAATGACAATTTCATTTCTAACCATTAAATCCTCATTTCCCATCATAGAATCCACAATTACAACAATCAACATACTAAATAAAAATTAACTCATCCTCTCTACACAACACTATTCCATTCGGCTACACCACACACATGCATATTTCATGAGTTCCCTTCTTTTCTACATACTACAATAACACATACACAACTCATCTATAACATATGAAAAATAAGATTGAATTATACCTCTTCCATTCATCTTCTCCACGGCTAGAATCCTTCAAGGCCATAACGAGCGATTAATTTGCTTCAACAACTATTCCATGTCGTAGAGGGCCTTCTAATTAGCATGGAAACTCAAGGAAAATATTTCTCAAAATCAAATTTTAGGGGCTGGTTTGGCCAGCCCCTCTTGGCCGTTTTTTCCTTCTTTTCTTTTCTCTTCTTTCTCTTGATTTCTTTCTCATTTCTTCAACTTAAAAAGATGACTCTAAATATATATATATATACATGTCTCCTACTACTTTCCATATTTATTATTTAGTCCCTCAAGTATGGCCTCATGTCCCCTTGCTTCCTCTTCTAGAGTTTTCTTTTATTTTCTTGATTTTTCCTTTCTTTTTCTTGAATTTTCTAAAGTGGTCAAAGATGACCACTTGTCTTCCAAGACAAGCTTTGGCCCATGCATTTTTTATAATCTACACTTAGCCCTCATTGATTAAAATAAGGGCATATAGTACACGGCCAACATGGCCTCTCCATGAATTTTCCGGAACTTTGTAAAATTCCATTTTGCCCTTAGTCCCCCGCAATATTTTCCATGAACCCTTTTCCGAATTTTCCTTTTTACCCTTAACCTTTCTCATTATTTCCATACTACCAACGTCCATAAATAATGCTCATCACCTACTAATGCATTAAGATAATTTTAGAACATAGTCTTGTCCTTAACTTCTCGTCATTGTCTTAAAATATTCCGACGTACAAAATGCGGGATATAACAGAGACTTTTGACCTTCGATTTTGTTTTAAGACATAAGTTGTTCATGAATTTGTTGGCATGGAACATTTAGGAAAATTTGGGGCTAAAAGTGAAATAGTTGAAAGTTGGCAAATCATGAATTATTGGCCATTTGGCCGTGTGGCTTTGGATGGTCCCCACACATTTTGTGGCCAAATTTAATTGGTCCAACCCATGTGTGGGCCATGGACACTTGTATAATTCATACATGAGCATAAAAGATGACTACTAAGTCATCTTTATCATTTTCCACACTTAGAAAAAAAATCAAGAACTTGGAAGAACAACACCAAGGCCATTCGGCCAAGCCCCAAAAATTTGAAGGTCAAAATTAGCCATCAAAAAATTATTTCTTCCTAGCAAACCCACTAATTGGAGGTCCCTTGTTAACGGGGAGTTGTTGTTTGGATCATCAAACCATTCGTTTTCATCCTTGCTAACCCTAGCCAAGTTGTGAAGTTGAGAAGAAAGGTAAGGTTTAATCTTGTTTTTGTGTGTTATGAATGATGTGTTCATGTTGTAGTATGTCAAAATGGATGAAACTCATAAAATATGGCATAGGGAAGTTGAGCCGTGCATGGCTTGTAGCCGTGTGGAGGTGTGTGTTGTGTTGAAATGATGAATTAATTCTATGTAGCATGTTTAGTTGTGTAGTGTGTTGAAATGAATGAAAATCATGAAATTTGGTTGTGGATGTGTTGGCCGAATATGACTTGTGAGGTGTAGCAAAGAATGGATCAATTCTATTTAGTATTTTGATTGTTGTCGTTATGAATTCTATGTTGGCGATAAGAGTTTAATGACTCAAGATTGATGTTGTAATTGTTATGGGCTGATTTGGAGGTTAATGTGCACTTAATGTAATTTCTATGTTTATGAGAATGACATTGTTAGAGTGTGGATTGTTGGTGCAAATCATGATTCGGAAGTGAGGAATGTGTTATGGTTGTGGTTCTCGGGTTTGGGACAGTTTCGGGTGAATTGGAGTGTTGTTTGGGATGTTTGAAATATTGTGTGAATTGTTTAAAATGTCCTTGAATATTGTTGGTATGGGTTCGGGCTAGTATTTGAATGTATGAGCGTTGATGTTGGTTTGAACGTAAGTAGTAAATTGAATATGATGGAATGTTGTTGAATTATGTGGAAAGAGCTACTAATGTTAGAATGCGTTCTAAATCGATTGTTGATGTTGCTAGAATGATTGTTGGTGTTGTTGTTGTTGATTTGGCCTAGTTGAATTCTCGGGGTTGTTGTATTTACAGGGGAAATGCTGCCCAAATTTCCGTAGAATTATGTGCTAGTTTGGAAATGAACTCCTAAATGCCTATAGTTAACATTGGTATTTATTGATGTTATGTAGATCTTGGGGAGTCCGAGACATAGGTTTGGTTTGGATTAGCTTTGAGAGCAAACGAGGTATGTAAAGCTTACCCTTCTTTCCTTTGGCATGTCTTAGGTACGATTAAGCTATGATAAGTTACGAGTCTCGGGGCAATCCCATTCCTATGATCCGAGCATGTATACGAGTCTTATTCACTTCGTCATGTTCGCATTTTAATATAGTCGGACTATGGCCCTTATGTCTTTTGTAAGATTGGATTTCAAAAGTTGCATAAAGAGATTTTGTTCGTAAAAGATTCTGTAACTACGAACGACCGTAACTTTCACATATGGTCTCGGATTGCTATGAAACGTTCGTAGAAGTTTCTATAACGTATAATGACCATGTCATTCATAGGCGGGCCCGGATCGGGTTGACGCTCATCCGTGGGTCCCGCGACTTTCCTTTGTATAGTTCTGACGATCTTTGAAAGAATTTAGTATGGCTATCATCCCGACCCCGAGTATGGTTACTTACTTATCGTTAAGTACGAGATGAGGATTTTTATGAATATGATTTTGATACGTAACTATGATTTCTAAAGCTCTATTTGATATGTTCTCGAGTGACAATCGGAGGAAATCTGATTTGACTGTTGTCTTGGTTTCGAAATGATAGTTCGCTTTGATTATTCTATTGGGTCTGTAATAATGATTTTTATGCATATGGTTACTCACGACTCTGCTCGTGCATATGGTTGTTATATCCTTCGCCGAGTCCCGGGCCGATTATGCTATCGTGCGCACTTTGTTATATTCTGGAGTATGATGTGTCCGGTTCGCCGAGCCCCTCTGCTATTGGGTCGGGTACCGTGTATATTTGGTGTTATGATGTGTCCGGTTCACCGAACCCCTCCGCTATAGGGCCGGTACCGTGTATATGTGATATGTGATATGTCGGGTTTCGGAGATATGAAATCTTCTGGAGTATGATATGTTATGGCGCCATTGACGGGCGGGCGACCATATTTTCTGAGCCCCATGCATGATTTGTATTTTGAAAATAAACATTTCGGTATTTTGGATATTGCACTTATTTTCTGTACTTCTGTTTCGATTATGACTCAGCTTTGTTTACTGTATCTTTTGCTTTGCATACTCAGTACATATTCCGTACTGACCCCCTTTCTTCGGGGGCTGCGTTTCATGCCCGCAGGTACAGACGTACAGTTCGGTGATCCGCCAGTCTAGGACACCTATCCTGCTGTTTGGAGTGCTCCCTTTATTCCGGAGCTCACATTTTGGTATATATTCGTCCGTTGCATATGTATTTGTTTGATCAGGGGTACGGCGGGGCCCTGTCCCGTCATATGATTCTATCGTTCTGTTTAGAGATCTGTAGACGTGTATGTGGGTTGTGCCTATTTCTGTACAGGTGTGTTCGTATGTTATATGTTCTGGGCGATCCCATTCGCCGTGGCAGCCTTGTCGGCTTGCATTTGTATACATATTTTGGGCCGTTGCGCCATATGATAGCCTCGCCGGCTTCTGTGATATATATGTTTGTGTTGAGACAGTTTGAGACAGCATCTGATATTTGTATACGTATAAGTCATTTGTATGTGATTCGGATTAATGAATGTGTTTGGGTGCCCAGCTCGGGCACTAGTCACGGCCTACGGGGTTGGGTCGTGACATTTAGGAGCAACTTACTAGGGGAAGGAAAGAATTAGAAGAGGTTAGGAGGATTTTCATTCCCTACAAAATTTGATTTTAGGTTCCCCAAAAAGACCTGAGGCAGCTGGACTTGGGGTTTATGAGAAAATGGCAATTCCCGAAATGAATTCTTAAATAGGAAATTTTACTGCTTGTCGTCGCTGTAGCGGTCGACCTGCCTCTTCAGCGGCAGCGCTTCAGCGCTCGCCATGCCACTGCAGTGGCCTGATGCAACCACCCCGCCTCCGTTTCTACGGGGCTATGGTCGTTAGGGCGATCTGACTGTGTCCCCGACCTATATTTTGATGTTTTGATTCCTTCTCGCACAATAGGTCTCGCTAGGCTAGATGTCCATCATAAATACTTAGCGAACGAAAAGGTCCAGGATGTCACGGTTGCGAATATTTCAGTATTTTTACGGTAACGACTAAATGGGTTCAGCAACTCAAACTGATTTTTCAGGTCACTAAAACAAGTTTCCGACTTATCCTTTCTTTCAAATCAAGCAACACCACCAGAAGTACATAAGTAAGACTCTTCTCACATAAACCGGCCATGAATTCACCTTAAAAACAATTTCACAACCATTGAGCAATGGCACAACAACAACCAGCATGCTACTCTTTCGAAACTTGCAAGTTCTAGTCTCTACGATCGAGCTACAACTCGTAGAAGCTTAGATAAGGGAAGGAAAAGCATAAAATTACCTTGGACTGAGTATAAGCCACGAAACCTAGTCCTTCTTCATCTCAAATCAGTCCCCCAACGCAGCTACAGGAAGGAGAAAGAGAAACTAGCAAGCAGTTCGGGTTTTTCGGCGCTAGGTTTAACTTCGTTTCACTCGAAATCACCTAGGTTTTTGGAGCTTTTGGGGAGAGAAGTTGTAGGGGACTTTCTCCTATGTTTTTCTCTAGAAAATATGGTGAAAATGTGAGAGGATCATCCCATATAAAGGGTCCCTTGGCCATCCTAAATCTGCCCCTTTTTGGGTGTGTAAATCTTAGCCTTTCCTTTTTAAGCAAGTAGGTGATGCACCTACTTGCTTAATTAAATAGGTGTCGCTTTGCTGATCCGTTGAATTTAACATGTGTCTCTCCTTACTTCATAGTTAAGATACGTATCAAGTAGCTCAAGCAAGTAGTACGGGAAGTAAGTTGGTGAAGCAGGAACGTCGGGTAAGAAAGCAGCTTATTTTTATTTATCCAAAATCTCATTTCTCACGCTTAAATGCACTCGCCGACCTCAACCTAATCGTGTATCTCCCAACTCTTATAGCCTTTGAATAATATGTTGATATTTATATACCATCTTAAGATATGCTCATAGATGGCTTATACAATGTCCCATAATGTCCTCAACACAAATCTATATTAGTCGGGTTACAACGAAGCCTCAAAGTACAAAAGAAGCGAAATGAAATCCCAACATTTTTATCGACGCAAGATACTTCCTTAACTTGTCCCGTTTTTACTTACTTGTTTACCATATGAATAGCACATAGATTTTCTAAGGTATAACATCCTTCCCCCCTTAAGAACATTCGTCCTCGAATGTTAAAATAGTATCGTTATTGCCTTTGATGCCAATGTCATTTCTTCTATTCACATACTCATCGGATATCTTTCGGCTTATGTTACACCTCGCAGCTTGGTACATTAAGATTCGCTAGGTGGTAGTTGTACTATTGCTAATGCGGGGTTATAGTTGAGGATGTACGAGGTTATATATGTTCATCCTATTATTATCAGGGTTAAGTTCATATAATAGGTCATGGAAGGGTTGGAGGACAAGGAAGTCAGAGAAATTAAATTTTCGAAACCCTGGAGGAAAGTTAGATAAGGATTGGTACGACAATTTTAGTCTTACTTGGATAAAGGATATCTTTTAGTATTTTCAGAGTTTTTGTCACACCCCGATCTCACTAGGGTGTGATGGGCACCCGACCCCGTAACCGGAGCCGAGCGAACCCACTGACTCTTTCTACGTACTAATTTTTTTTTAAAATCTCTACGTCAAGTATACATAATAAGACCTTTGAAGTATCCCTTTGTTGCTTTCGAATCAAATAAAACATGTGTGTACAAAACTTGTATCACGGTACAACCGACTCCCGAAACCCACGACTGCGTACGCAAAGTCTCTAGCGTAATCGGATATCCGGCACGTGTGCTATGACTCGGCTACACTCCGGGACAAATGGAGCTTGCCAACTTCGCCGGAACATCTTCTATATTAACTTCGATCCGTGGGGGTGTACCGCGCGGCATGAACGCAGCCCCGAAGAAGAGGGTCGTACGAGCAATGTACCGAGTATGTAAGACATGAACAAAGTAACAACATAGTAAGAGTTGTAAAACATATCACGCGTAAAACGGTAACTTTGTGCGAGTAATAACTATATGGAAACATAGAAGTATCATAGGATAAAGGAGTCACTTTTTGTACATGTGAATGCCACTCGGGGCGGAGGCCATGCATGCCTAGCTTTTTCCTTTTTTCGAATACGGTGTTTTTATTTTATTTTGTACATAGAAAACGAGATGCTTTTCGGAAAACGGTACTTTTTACTCACGATTACGGACGCCGAATTCATCGGCTCTCCCACCCCCCTCCCCAACAGTGTCCCAAGTATATCAAATTATGTATATATATATCACAGAACAGACGCCGCGTACGGCTCTCCCATAAATCCCGCGTCCGGGCAGCCCGCGTCCGGGATGATAAGCCAGCTGAATCAGGTGGACACAGTTGCCCTCCCCATTCCCCACATATATAGTGCACACATTTATATTCATCAATATCAAGTATTATATACATTACCATACCATTAGCATGCATGGGAGCCCAAGGAAAGTCATGTGTCTATCGGAGTGACGTAAGGTCGGTAGCCTCCGATTACATTATGGATTGACCGGGATCGCTTTGTCTCACCCTGAAGGAACGAGTATTTCGAGGCGAGACTATCAATGAAAAGCAACATCATGAACAACGTAGAATAGGGTCACAAGACAGTATCTCGGGTACTTTGGAATCTTAGGAAAACAGTCATCATACTTTTTCTTATCTCTAGCATCATCATTATCATCATAGGACCATAATCGTTGGCTTAGTCTTTAAGGCTTTCAATATTATAAAACTTGGTTTTTGGAGAACAATGAAAATTTTGGAAAACATTTGTAACCTTTCGGGAGGGAAAATCATGCCTTGGGATCAATGGTTTAGTTAGAACGACTATCGTTATAATAACCAAGAACTTTCATTGACTATAATACGGAAATAAGCCTAATGGAACAGTAGGAGGGAATTCGGGAATAGTGGGTCCACCTCGGATCAAATGAGGCGGCATACACCGTTTGCGTATACTACGTTCCGTGTCATTACTCATGAGGGTTTTAGGATGGTCGGGTGTGGTTCGTACAAGTTCTAGGTGTTTTAGGAAGCTTTTTCAGCATTTCACACAATTTCTAGTTCAATTCTACTGAATGAATAGTAACGGATTTCAATCTTGATTTTCTAGGAAAGGAATTATCCCCGAGGCCCGTGTTCAAGCCTACTACGTCTACGACATGCCATAGAAAGAAGGTAAAGTCTTACATACCTTTTCCGCCTTGTACGCCGCTCCAAATGCAGCTTCCAATTTCGCCAAAATCTACAAATTGGTCACATATACCAAATAGTGATTAGAACCTTTTGGGGTTAAACCTTGAGTCGACACTTGCTTACGAAATTTCGGCAGCATTTCCCCGTAAATGCGCCATCCCCGAGATTCTAACTCGGCCCAATTCAACAACAACCCGAGAATGGAACTCGGCCACAATATCTACAACAATACCAACAATTCAAGTCATGTAACTTTCAAACGATTCAATCATTATACTACTTCATCCAATACTTTACAATTTCAACAAAAACAATAACAACTTAATTCCCTCTTTCAAATTCATAAACTACACACCCACACTTCCATACATCAACAACATTACTTCCATAAATTCAAGAAAACACATTGAAATTACATTAAGCTCCAAATCAGCCCACACAACTATAACTTCAACTTGAGTCATCAAACATCCATTCTTTTATCATATAATCAATGACCAAAATACTATATAAAATTAATTCAACATACCTATACCAATTCAGCCCATATTCGGCTACAACACTACTCACACCCAACTTCATGAATTTCATTTATTTCAACATATTACAATATGCTCTAATGTCCACAATACAACAATCCAAACATACCAAATAGATTAGTCTTTCACCCCTAAGCAACCCTACATACCCACGGCCATACACAACTCACCCTATTTCATGAACTTTATTCATCTCCACACTCCACAATATCTACAAACCATGCATAACATATGAAAACAAGAGTTAAACCTTACCTCTTACACCAAATCCCTCTCTCGGCTAGGCTTCTTTCATGGCACAAAAATGGTCTTCTTGTTCCAACAACCACTCCATGTCGTAGAGGGCCTTCTAATTAGTAGAAAAGGTGGGAGAAAACAATTTTTGGACCATGCTACCTATTCCTCCAAGTTCGGCCAACCATGGCCGAACCTCTCTCCCTTCTCTTTTTTTTTTGTTTTGTTTGCTCTCTTCCTCTTCCACTTTCTTGAATTAAAAAGATGACCACACACACATGTATATATATATATATTGCATGCATGTGAGGGGCACATGCCCCCTCTCTCCACTTCTCTAGATTTTTCCTCTCTTTTTCTTGAAATTTCTTGAAATTCAACAAAGAAGACCAAGTGTCTTCTTAAGCAAGTTTAATCCATGCAATTTTCATAATTTACAATTAACCCCCATTTAATAAAATATGGCACACCATTCGGCCAACATGACATTCTCCAAGAATTTTCGAGACTTCTTGTGAAATTCCCCTTTTTCCCTTAGCCTTCCATAATATTTCCATGAACCCTTTTCCGAATTTTCCTTTTTACTCTTAACCTTTCTCATTATTTCCATACTACCAACGTCCATAAATAATGCTCATAACCTACTAATGCATTAAAATAATTCTAGAACATAGTCTTGTCCTTGACTTCTCGCCATTAACTCGGGATATGCAAATGTGCAAAAATGCGAGGTGTAACATCCTTCCCCCCTTTTAGAACATTCGTCCTCGAATGTTCAACTAGCCTTACAGGGTCGCATAAGCACCTCGGGGGAGCTCCCTTTTCAAAGTTATTTTCCATTCTTCATATTAGCTCTTAAGCTATCCAATACCGTTCTCTTTGTCATATTCTTTCTCTTTATATACGTCCATTTTCTGGCGTCGCACTACTCAAAGTTTGTGCGAACTTCTCTTATTACCTTGAACATTATCCAGACTTCTATCCACTTGGTGTCGGTTTTTCCGACCTTACTAATTCACTTCAGTAAAAGGTCTCCTCCGTAGCTCAAGCGTTCATGTCAAACACACTACCGTATCAACTGTCTTTATCTCATCCTTACATTTCTCTCACCTGCTTCCCCCCCTTTTGGGGCGCACCTATACCATCATCCATTTATACCTCGTCTCATATCCTCATCTCCAACCTCAATCTACAGTGGAATAATAACAGCTTACTCGGCAACACTTGAACCATTCCTCATTCGATTAATGCTTTTGTACCGTAACTTCGGTTACTGGGATTCACATGTCCACCGATACCATCATATTTGGGATATCCTACACCTTCACATATACATATATTCAATTACTACTAACTAGCCCGCAAAATACGTCCAAACGCTGTTCAAGCCTATCCTAGTTCTAGGACTATGACGCACTTCCTGTCTTTTCGCCGAGCAAGTCTGCCTCGTCCTACGCTACGCGTCTTCTTATGATCTCCAATTATTCCATACACTCTAGTTTCCCTTAGGCTAACCCAACTTCTCATTTATCTCATATGCCTGAGTATGTTGAATTTCTTGTAAACTTCCCAGGGGGGGTCACCCATCCTGAAATTGCTCCCACCTGAGCACGCTTAACCTCAAAACTTTAGTGGGGTTCGGTGCCTTAACATTGGTATTTTCGCGTCCGCTTTCCCACAGGGCCTTTACTACTCGGTCTGAAGCCAATCAAAACTTTATGACTTCCTAGACATTTTCGCAATACGTCCCTTCTTCTACAATGACCGTTCTGTCCTTTTTAATTCCTGATGTTCACCTTTCGCCCACATGTATAACTACTTTCTGTCTGGCGCCCAGCTCCACGTAACCTAAACAAATATATCAATATCAATCCGGTCTTACCTCTTTTGACTTCCATATCATCATTCGCCTTTTTCTATCGATACTGGCGCCTGCAGGAGTCATCGATTAGTATAAGGGATTTCATTTCCTATGACTTGGCTCTATCGCACGATCTTAGAACAGAAGGAAGGTCAACGATTCCTAAATGCCCCGCGACCTCTGTCTATAGATGTGGCCGGCTTCACACCCATAAACGAGGACTCTCGGACACGACTTTGCGACAACCCTTGGACCGACCTGCTCTGATACCACTTTGTCACACCCCGATCTCACTAGGGTGTGATGGGCACTCGACCCCGTAACCGGAGCCGAGCGAACCCACTGACTCTTTTTACGTACTAATTTTTTGAAATCTCTACGTCAAGTATACATAATAAGACTGCTGAAGTATCCCTTTGTTTCTTTCGAATCAAATAAAACATGTGACTGTACAAAACTTGTATCACGGTACAACCGACTCCGAAACCCACGACTCGTACGCAAAGTCTCTACCGTAATCGGATATCCCGGCACGTGTGCTATGACTCGGCTACACTCCGGGCCAAATGGAGCTTGCCAACTTTGGAACATCTTCTATATTAACTTCGATCCGTCGGGTATACACGCGCGGCATGAACGCGACCCCGAAGAAGAGGGTCGGTACGAGCAATGTACCGAGTATGTAAGACATGAACGGTAACAACATAGTAAGAGTTGTAAAACATATCACGCGTAAAACGGTAACTTTGTGCAGAGTAATAACTATATGGAAACATAGACAGTATCATAGGATAAAGGAGTCACCTGTACATGTGAATGCCACTCAGGGCGGAGGCCATGCATGCCTAGCTTTTCCTTTTTCTGAATACAGTGTTTTTATTTTATTTTGTACATAGAAAACAGATGCTTTTCGGAAAACAGTACTTTTTACTCACAGTTACAGACGCCGAATTCATCGGCTCTCCCACCCCCTCCCCAACAGTGTCCCAAGTATATCAGATTATGTATATATATATATCACAGAACAGACGCCGCGTACGGCTCTCCCATAAATCCCGCGTCCGGGCATCCCGCGTCCGGGATGATAAGCCACTATAATCGGTGGACACGGTTGCCCTCCCCATTCCCCACATATACGGGCACACATTTACATTCATCAATATCAAGTATTATATACATTACCATACCATTAGCATGCATGGGAGCCCAAGGAAAGTCATGTGTCTATCGGAGTGACGTAAGGTCGGTAGCCTCCGATTACATTATGGATTGACCGGGATCGCTTTGTCTCACCCTGAAGGAACGAGTATTTCGAGGCGAGACTATCAATGAAAAGCAACATCATGAACAACGTAGAATAGGGTCACAAGACAAGTATCTCGAGTACTTTGGAATCTTAGGAAAACGATCATCATACTTTTTCTTATCTCTAGCATCATCATTATCATCATAGGACCATAATCGTTGGCTTAGTCTTTAAGGCTTTCAATATTATAAAACTTGGTTTTTGGAGAACAATGAAAATTTTGGAAAACATTTGTAACCTTTCGGGAGGGAAAATCATGCCTTGGGATCAATGGTTTAGTTAGAACAGCTATCGTTATAATAACCAAGAACTTTCATTGACTATAATACGGAAATAAGCCTAATGGAACAGTAGGAGGGAATTCGGGAATAGTGGGCCCACCTCGGATAAAATGAGGCGGCATACACCGTTTGCGTATACTATGTTCCGTGTCATTACTCATGAGGGTTTTAGGATGGTCGGGTGTGGTTCGTACAAGTTCTAGGTGTTTTAGGAAGCTTTTTCAGCATTTCACACAATTTCTAGTTCAATTCTCTTTGAATGAATAGTAACGGATTTCAATCTTGGTTTTCTAGGAAAGGAATTATCCCGAGGCCCGTGTTCAAGCCTACTACGTCTACGACATGCCATAGAAAGAAGGTAAAGTCTTACATACCTTTTCCGCCTTGTACGCCGCTCCAAATGCTTCCAATTTCGCCAAAATCTACAAATTGGTCACATATACCAAATAGTGATTAGAACCTTTTGGGGTTAAACCTTGAGTCGACACTTGCTTACAGAAATTTCGGCAGCATTTCCCCTGTAAATGCGCCATCCCCGAGATTCTAACTCGGCCCAATTCAACAACAACCCGAGAATGGAACTCGGCCACAATATCTACAACAATACCAACAATTCAAGTCATGTAACTTTCAAACGATTCAATCATTATACTACTTCATCCAATACTTTACAATTTCAACAAAAACAATAACAACTTAATTCCCTCTTTCAAATTCATAAACTACACCCACACTTCCATACATCAACAACATTACTTCCATAAATTCAAGAAAACACATTGAAATTACATTAAGCTCCAAATCAGCCCACACAACTATAACTTCAACTTGAGTCATCAAACATCCATTCTTTTATCATATAATCATTGACCAAAATACTATATAAAATTAATTCAACATACCTATACCAATTCAGCCCATATTCGGCTACAACACTACTCACACCCAACTTCATGAATTTCATTTATTTCAACATATTACAATATGCTCTAATGTCCACAATACAACAATCCAAACATACCAAATAGATTAGTCTTTCACCCCTAAGCAACCCTACATACCCACGGCCATACACAACTCACCCCTATTTCATGAACTTTATTCATCTCCACACTCCACAATATCTACAAACCATGCATAACATATGAAAACAAGAGTTAAACCTTACCTCTTACACCAAATCCCTCTCTCGGCTAGGCTTCTTTCATGGCACAAAAATGGTCTTCTTGTTCCAACAACCACTCCATGTCGTAGAGGGCCTTCTAATTAGTAGAAAAGGTGGGAGAAAACAATTTTTGGACCATGCTACCTATTCCTCCAAGTTCGGCCAACCATGGCCGAACCTCTCTCCCTTCTTTTTTTTTTTTTTTGTTTTGTTTGCTCTCTTCCTCTTCCACTTTCTTGAATTAAAAAGATGACCACACACACATGTATATATATATATATTGCATGCATGTGAGGGGCACATGCCCCCTCTCTCCACTTCTCTAGATTTTTCCTCTCTTTTTCTTGAAATTTCTTGAAATTCAACAAAGAAGACCAAGTGTCTTCTTAAGCAAGTTTAATCCATGCAATTTTCATAATTTACAATTAACCCCCATTTAATAAAATATGGCACACCATTCGGCCAACATGACATTCTCCAAGAATTTTCGAGACTTCTTGTGAAATTCCCCTTTTGCCCTTAGCCTTCCATAATATTTCCATGAACCCTTTTCCGAATTTTCCTTTTTACTCTTAACCTTTCTCATTATTTCCATACTACCAACGTCCATAAATAATGCTCATAACCTACTAATGCATTAAAATAATTCTAGAACATAGTCTTGTCCTTGACTTCTCGCCATTAACTCGGGATATGCAAATGTGCAAAAATGCGAGGTGTAACAGTTTTGAAGTGAAACAAAAGCCTAGAGTGAAGTTCAGGAAGTCTAGTTTCCAACGCAACAAACTATGCATCGATTGGACATCGGAATCCAACATTATCCGCGTTTTAAGAAAGGCTGTCAGGGTAGGGAAATAACCCTGCGCGAACGTGCCAGAAGGTGGCGCAAACGCGCAGGCCAAGACCCTGCAACTTAGCGCGAACGCGCTACGAGTTCTATTTCTTAATCTTTCTGACTTGCAATTTGCTCAGCGCGATCACGCTGAGCAAATTTTAAGTCGGTCCAGGCAGAACCTCGACCATTATATATGTCACGACCCAACCCCATGGGCCGTGACTAGTGCCCGAGCTAGACACTCATAAACATACCTGTTAGATATAATCAGACTGAAACTAAGGACAATATGGAAACTTGCAAAAACAAGAGATTATCTCAGAACGCTTTATATCATAATAAGCCCAGCTCCTGAGGAGTCACAGCGAACCAAAGATAACACAATACGCAAGCCGACAAAGCTGCCACTATATACGGAAACATCCAAAACAAGTCGTATCGACACAGCTGAACTACACCTATATACAACCCACACATATGTCTACAGACCTCTAAGAGTATCAATAGTGAAATATGACGGGACAGGGCCCCGCCGTACCCCTGGATAAACATAAGTCTACCTCAAAAGATCTGTACCAAAATAAGCTAGGCTCGGAACAATGGAGCTCTCCAAACGGTACCGAGTAGAAATCCTAGGCCGGGAGGATCACCAAATCGAGTATACGGCACTGCGGGGATGAAATGCAGCCCCCCGAAGAAAGGGGGTCAGTACGAGATATGTACTGAGTATATAAAGCATGAAATACAATAAAGAAGATCATGACGGAAATAGAGATTATAGGAGACAAGTATGACAATCAAGATACCTCTGTACTTGTGCCTTATGAAATGAAAATCATGCATAGCCATATCATATACCATATCCAGCCCATTATGGACTCGGTGAATAAAGTCGTATACATGTATACCATGCCCGGCCCATCATGGGACTCGGTCCCATCATCACATCATCATATCATCATATATAGATATACCGTACCCGGCCCTCTAGTGAGGGACTCGGTAAACAATGCAGTGAAACTGTGCACGAAAACATACCCGGCCCGGGACTCGGTGAAAGATATAATAACAGCATGCACGAGCAGAGTAGTGAGCAACCATATGCAAACTAAATCATCATCTGAGACTCAATAGAATAAGTAGAATGAACTAACATTTGAGTATCAAAGACAACAGTCATGTCAAGTACCCCTCGAATGTCATTATGGAGTATATCAATTAGAACTTCAGGAATCATAGACACGTATCAAGACAATATGAAATAGCTTATGGAAATCAAGAACATTAGCCATCCTAATATCTCTAAGAATAAGAGTTTCTTTGGAGTTTAAACATTCGTCGTCTGTTTGCTTCATATAGATCATGGCAAAAGAAAGAAAGGATAGCTTTACATACCTTTAACGCTTATCCGTGATACAATACGTATACGCTGCCCGAAGTATCTCAACCTATATTAAGACGTTAAGAACTATGGTTAAGCTACGGAAAGGCTTAAAACATATTTCCAAGTTAGTAGCTCATTTCTAGAAAATTGGGCGGCATTTCCCCTATATCGTTCACTTCCCTCACATTCAAGCCAACTATAAAAACAACTAGAACCACATCAACAACCACATGTCCAAGTTACTATATCAAGAACTAGCCAAAACAACATTCAAGAATACCCCGAGACAGCCCGCATAACATTCCAATCAGTCCACACATTACAACATTCAATAATAGTCAACATAACGACTACGACATATTCAAGTTACCCTTAATAATCTATAGCCACAACACTTCATCGAAACGACCTTATAATAGTCCAACAATTATAACCACCCAAAATCAATCTTTCGGACTACTAGAGGTACGTTTTAAACTTATCTTTTCTTTCGAATTGAGCAACACAACAATCAGTGACTATTATCCATATACAAGCAAATCCTATCAATAATTTACTATTACCATCAATTCAGCAGTTAACTTATTCTTCAAAGTCAGCCATACTTGCAACCTAGTCAAATCCTATCTTTACTATTAACACGACCTTTCAAGACATATTACAAACCCCTATCTCATTTCCTTCTTATTTCGAAAAATTTCGGCGAGTTTCCTCTATATTTCTTACTATCTCAAAACCCGGACGCAAGAAATACCAACAATGCCTCACGGGGCCAATATATATACACATATCATATCATTTTACACCACACGGGGCTCCCAATACTAACATCGGTATGAAAATGATGGGCTTACCTCGTATGTCCAATTCGAACTGCACCTGTTACACTTTCCTGTTTACTTTTCCCTTCCAAATTTTTTTTGACTTTACATTTCAATTGTACTTTAATGCCTTAGTCAACATATGCCTTTCGTACCTTTACTTACCCGCTTGCTTTGTAACTTCAGATCGTCAATCGCTTCCTTCCGTCGATGTCGTCCTTCTGCTGAAATCAAAGGTTAGTACGGAGAATCTCATTTCCTATGACTTGGCTCTATCGCACGATCTAAGACGTAAAGAGGGTCACTGATTCCTAAATGCCCCGCGACCTCCTCGTTTATGAGTGTGGCCGGCTTCACACCATAAACAAGACTCTGCCGGACACGGCTCGTAGACAATCCGAGGACGAACCGCCGATACCACTTTTATCACGACCCAACTCCGCAGCCGTGACTAGTGCCCGAGCGGGCACCCATACGGACCGATTAACCATAATCGGCGTACGTATAGATTGGACATATGCAAATGTCGGTCATCAGACCATAGGCGGCATAATCGGATCTTATACATACAAAGAAGTGAACCGTCGCCCCTAAAATATGTCACAAATACATATATACATATCGTCGTCAAAGCAAATGATATCACATATAAGCCAGCAAGGCTATCAAAATATGGGGGGACGTCCAAAACACAAATCACACGGACACGACTGAACAGTGACTACCCATACCCACACATGTATGTCTACAGACCTCTAAGAGTAATAATAAAATCATATGACGGGACAGGGCCCCGCCGTACCCGTGAATAACATATGCACACATATACAATAACGAGAAACGGATCAAAGTATAGGCTCCGAAATAAGGAGCGCTCAAGACGGTGAACAGAGTCCTAAGTGGTGGATCACCCAAATAAGTATCCGTACACGCGTGGCATGAAACGCGACCCCCCGTTTGGGGGTCGACGGAATATGTCGAGTATGCAAAGCATGAAATATAGTAAACGGGATCATAATCAAAACCAGAAGTACAGAAAGCAAATGCAATGTCCAGAATATAAAAATGCTTACTCATAAAAAAAAAAAATCATGCATGGGGCTCTTAGAATATGGTCGCCCGCCTGTCATTGGCGCCATAACACATCATACTCCAGAAGATTTCATATCTCCGAACCCGACATATCACATAGCACATCATAACGCCATAGCACATCATAACGCCAAATATACTCGGTACCCGGCCCTCTAGCGAGGCTCGGCGAACCGGACACATCATACTCCGAATATATCATAGTGCGCACGAAACATAACCGGCCCGGGACTCGGTGAAGGATGTAAATACAGAATGCACGAGCAGAGTCGTGAGTAACCATATGCAATTTAAAAACATTTTTCAAAGACTCGATAGAATAATCAAATGAGCCGTCATTTAAAAACCAAGGCGATAGTCAAATCAAGGTTCTTCCGAGTGTCGTTCGAGAACATATCAAATAGAACTTTAGGACTCATAGATACGTATCAAACCATATGAAATAACTTACGGAAATTAGGGGCATAATCGTCTTTACAAACTCGATAGAGAAGTAGGTAGTCCACGTCCGAAGTTTAAGATGATAGTTGCACTAAATCCTTTCAAAAGTCGTTAGTACTACACAAGGGAAAGTCTCGGGGCCCACGGACGAGTATCAAACCAATCCGAGTCCATCTATAAGAGTTGGAGACCTTATTCATTATAGAATCTCCCACGAATGTTTCGAAGCGATCCGAGCTCATCTATGAAAGTTACGGTCGTTCGTAGTTACAGAATCTTTTAAAAAGCAACATTCTTTATACAACATTGGTACTCCAATCATACAGAAGACTTAAGAACCATAATTTGACCATGTTAAAATTGCCAACATTAAGGAGTGAATAAGGATCGTAGTCAAGCTCGGATCTTAGGAATAGAGTTATCCCGAGACTCATGTCATAGCCTATTTACAATTAGGACATGCCAAAAGAAAGATAGGTTAGCTTTACATACCTTGTCCGCTTCCTAAGCTAATCCAAATTAAGTCTTGGCTTCCCAAATCTACAACAACATCATTAGATACCAAACATTAGCCATAGGCACTCCGAATTCAATTCTAGGCTAGCACTTTATCTACGTAAATTTGGGCAGCATTTTCCCCCGTAAATTCAACAACCCCGAGAATTCAACTCGGCCAAATCTTCAACAACAATCCCAACAACCATACCAACAACATCAACAATCAATTAGAATGCATTCTAACGTCAATAACTCTTTTCTACATAATTCGACAACATTCCATTTATATTCAAATTAACTACATATGATCAAGCCAACACCAATGCTTATACATTCAAATACTAATCCGAAACCTTCCAAACGATATTCATGAACACTTTAAACAATTAACACAAGCAATCCAACCAATGGGCAACATCACCCGAAACCTCTCAAATTCCATAAGAACAACGACAACACATTTCTTTCTTCCAAATTCATATACTACACCAACAATCTACATATTAACAACTTCATTTTCATAATTACAATAGATTGTATTAAGATCACATTAACATTCAAATCAGCCCATATGTTTACCATTTCAACTTGGATCATTAAACATTCATTTTCATCATATAATCCACAACAATCATCAACTAAAACACTAAATAAAATTAGTTCATCTTATCCCACCAAAACAAACCCATTACACGGCCACACTTCAACACACAACATATCATGATTTCCATCCATTTTTTTCACACTACAACACATTCAAAACATCCATAACACAGCTAATTCCAACCATTTAACCCACATAAAATAGCCCCTTAATCCATAAATCTCAACAAAATAACAAACTAGTTTATAACGCTATTTTCTCCGTTCTAATCCGTTAAAACTCTAATTAAACTTGTTAACAATGAAAAAAGGACCTTAGTCTTACCTTAAGTATGCAGCCAGCACGTCACCCTCTTCTTCTTGGCTGATTTTTAGCCCAAATTGAAGGCAACGCAATGTACAACACTTTTCTCTTCATGAGCTTCGCGATTCGGGGCTTAGATTGTGGTCAAAATTTGGTTTCTCTCTCTACCTCTCCTCTCTCTCTCTCTCCATCTCTGAAAATTCTGGACGTTTTGGTCTGAAAAATGAAGGAGAAAGCTGAAAATTTCACTTAAATGGCATGGATATTGGGCACGACCCGACTTGGAATCGGGTTGGGCCGAATCCCTTGTTCGGCTCGACCTTTCTACTTTAAAATATTCATATCTCCTTATCCCGATGTCACCTGTGGGCCCACGACCTATGGTTGGAAAGATAATTCAATTATCTACAACTTCTATCTTTGGTATTTTTCCAAATTCTAAACTTATAATACCGTTTCTGCCCCTCAAAGTCAGATCACCCGAAAACGTTACTTAAAAATATTTGCTTGGAGGACTTCCACTTTGATGTGGCTCAAGGGTCCTTCTTGAGACATATATTATTCATATAACTTGTCATATATCAAAAAAAAATCTCGACATGTGGACCCCACCTCAGCTTATGAATAATCCAACGTACAAAAATACGGGATATAACATTAAAAGTCTCAACCTCGTATCCCGGAATAGTCTCATCCTTAACTTTTCATGGCTAGCTCGGAATGTCCCAACGTGCAAAATACGGGATATAACATCCTCCCCCCCTTTAGAACATTCGTCCTCGAATGTTAAATTGATCTTACAGGGTCTTATAAGCACTTCGGGGGAGTCTCTTTCATTAATGTCACATACAGTTCATTAGTCAACTACCATAACCAATTTTGAACTTTAGGTTATCTATAAACATAGGAAATAAGTAGGGATATATATTCTTCATCTCTTTCCTGTTATGGTTCCGCCCCATTACCTTACGGAAGTTACGTTGTTGGCACACAGTCTTCTCACCCGATGACCCGGTATGACTATAGGCTGCTCTCACATCATGTGGTAGGTCTAATTCATAGGCGACCTCTCCCACTCTACTGAAGACCTGGTAAGGTCCCATATACCTCGACTTAGCTTCCCCTTTGCCGAATCTCATAACACCCTTCAAGGGTGACACTTCCGAAGATACCCAATCGTCGACCTGGGACTCTAGGTGTCGACGTCGAGTATCTGTATGTGACTTCTATTGTCTCCGAGTCGCTAATAACCGCTCCCGAATGAGTTTCACTTTGTTAACTACTTGCTGAATCATATTTGGCCAAATTAACTTAGTTTCGCCAACACCGAACCAACCAATTGGTGACCTGCATTTTTCGCCATACGGAGCCTCGTACGGCTATCCGGATGCGTGAATAGTAGCTATTATTATAGGCAAACTCCATAAGTGACAGAGATGATCACCTAGCTATCTCGAAATCAAAAACGCGAGCCCGCAACATATCCCTTAGCGTCCGGATAGTATGCTCGGTCCGTCCGTCGTCCCGAGGGTGACATACTGTATCAAGATTCACTTGCGGTTCAATGGTTAGTTTTATTAGTCCTTACACCCTCGTCACCATTTACCTTTACATTCCGAGTGCTCACTCAACATGACTTTGTCGCTAGTGCGTACCATAGTTATGTCCTTCAAACTACTCCTCCTAGTTCCTTCCCAGGGACTACCTCCACCGATCCAAAGTGTGTATATACGTAGTGGTTTCCGCACCCTTCGTTGTCCTTCACAAGTACGGCTACATTCTGACTACACTTATGGCAACTTATCATTCGAGTTCAAACTAAATCTTTGGGCTCTTACCACGATTTTTCCTTTAACTTCCTACCACAACCGTTTCTTTAACCTTTATCTCTCAAACCTTGCAATACAACCCAAAAGCATAGGGCTACGAAAATTCTTACTCCTTCCGATTCTCTCATAACACAAGTATACGTGTCTTCGATTTCCTTGTATTGGCGATCGTTTCGACTCTGACTCCAAGCTAGTAAATTTTTCCTTCTGGGGCATAAGAACGCCATAACCTCTTTCAAGTTCAATATGTTCTCCCCCCCTTATTAAGGGGTCCTAATACACCAATAGTTTTTGGATATCTGTCGCCTTCGGCACTTATTCTTCGGAAGTTAGAAATCTCTTAGCTTCGTTGCACGGCCTAATCTTTCTTTCTTTTACTTCTCACTTCTCGTCGTGGTCACTATCCTTTCGTCCTATTTGTCGAAGTCTGTTCCTCAACCTGACATATTTCTCTTTTGTTCCATACTACCACACTCTATCCTTTTCATACGTCTAACCTCAAATTTTTATCCAATGGTGTCGTGCTTTACCCGTCGTCTCTCTTGGAGGCTTTACTCCCTCATGTTCCTACTCTTTTGCCCTAGCCGACATTTTGGTCACCCTATTTTCCATCTACTAACCTTCTTTCCTTTCCAAATTTCATTATCTTAGAACTTTCCGGGCTTGACATGTAGCGAAAACAGCATCGGCTTGCCTTATGGCATTTGTGCCATTTTATTTTTTTTCACTTGAACTTCATTACCCCCGTCCGATTAATGCCTTCCAACATGTCACAACGTCGATCACATACCGGGATTCAATATAGCCATGTGTGGGATATCATATACATACGTATACATAATTGCTACCATCTTATTCACAAAATATTTCCAACACTATTCGACTTATCCTGTTTCTAAAGCTGTATTGCACCTTCCTCCTTTTTTACTGGTTCGCCTCTGCCTCGTTTTACATGACCTCTTAAGGTTTCTGCCCATTCCGCAGACTCTAATTTTTCCTTAGATTAACCTAGCTTCTCATTTGCTCCTTACGTCTGAATTTGTACGACTTTCAGAAAACTTCCCAGGGGGTCACCCATCCTAAAATTGCTCCCACTCCAGCACGCTTAACTTTGGGACTCTGATGAAATTCGATGCTCTAACGCTAGTATGATCGCGTCGACCTCGCCGCATGACCTTCAGCACATAATTTGGAGTAAATTAAAGTCTGGACAGATTTCAGAACGCCCCCATATCACATCTCCGCCGAATTAAAAAGGGTCTCTTACTTCGACCCAATAATTATTTAATACTCGTAGTTATTCCAAATTCTCAGTTAGGTGGCCCTCACATTTCAACGAAAAGTGTCCAAAGTTCTCTTGGAATGGTATCTTAATCTCGACCTATACCATCTGTTTCTTTTAACGAAACTATATTGCACCATCTATTCCTTAAGCCTATCGTTTTTGTCGCTTAAAGATCCTACTATTTCCAAGGTGAAGTCGCGTGCACGCAGCACCCTTTTATGCTTTATGCCTTTTACCCTTACGGTGTACCCAACACAGGCTTCTAATTCACTCAAAACATCCCAAGTTCGTCTCAATATTAATCTTATCTTATCACCGTATCGTCGTGCTACACCTTTAAATTCATAACTATGTATTCCCTTTTCGTTCCATATTCGTACTCATTTAATTACATCTATCTTGGGCGCTTCCTTTAGTGTCCCCTTACCACATTTCTCCGAACTATGTTCATCTTTTTTTTGCGCACGGGGGAGCTTTACAATACCACTACATTTTCGGAAAATATTACTCCTACATAATCCCTTTCTTATTTTCGAATCATATTCTCGTTCACCCCTATTTGTTCTTATGTTCTTATCATGCCGGTCATTTCTAGCACTTCCTCTACTTTGTTATTCGTCTCTCTCTAATCGGTCTTTCACCGTTCAAGTCACCGATATTTCTTGTGTTCGCGGCCACCCCGTCGTCATCTTTGTTACTACACTGTTATCTTACCCGCTTTTCTTTTCACCTCCTCTCTTTTTTTTTGCGCTCGCTATCGTCCGTTATCTCGTAATTTTTTTTTGTTCTGTGCCTTCCCTATAGAAGAACTTCATAAATCCCTCCTAATCAATAGCTCCCCTTTGTACTTTAGCCATTCCGATCACGTCATACCTTTTAGTCACTTCCTCGCTAGACTTTGCTCATTTTCATAACATTCCTTATTATATTCACATAATATCCTGTTCGTAATCAACCTCATAGTGTCACACTTCTCAACTTTTGCCCTTTACGTCAATCTTATCCTTAATATCTCACAAGCTGTCTTGTCAGCACCTTTATATCTGTCACGACCCAACCCCGTGGGCCGTGACTGGTGTCCTACTTGGACACCCATACGTACCTACCTAACAGATCCGACATACCAAATTGCTAATTCCGTTTAAACATACATAAATCCACACAGATATAAGGTGCGTCGCACGAACATACATATACACATATACACATTTGAAACACGTACGGGGGAAAGCCGCTAGGGCCATTATATCGTACAAAATCACATATCGCACATACCTACTCGGACGGTGATAACCCACACCCACGCGACGTGTACGCGAGACCTCTAACATACGAACGAGATCGAAGACGGGACGGGCCCCGCCGTGCCCAAATAGTCATATATACGAACGTATGTACAACGGAAGATATATACCAAAAATATCGGCCTCGGATCAAAGGGAGCTCTCGAACACGGAGACCAATACCCTAAGCTGGCGGCGTACCGTGCGGCGCGTCTGTACCTGTGGGCATGTAACACAGCCCCCGAAGAGCAGGGGGTCAGTACGAAAGTGTACCGAGCATGTAAAGCGGAAACAAAACATACATAACTAAGATAACCAGAGTCAGATATGTAAAATCGTAACAGACGGAAATACAGACATAGAGCGGACAGAATCGGATTCGTAGAGAAGTCAGACTTACAGAATGTACAGACGGAATCCTAGCGAGAATCGGACTTACAGACGTACGGACGAGAATCGGTGTCCGGATCGATTTTCGGAGGGTGCGACGACGAGTCATGATCCAAATCGGACATACGGACGTGAGACGGAATCATGCATGCGAGTCATAATAACATACGAACGTACATATCAAATATCGAGATCATAATCAAATACGGACGAGATCCGCCCTTTATTAAGGGACGCGGTAACGAACCCCGGCCCTCGTAGTACGGGATGCGGTGGACGAGGGAACAGAATCGGATCAAATGCCATCACGGCCGCCATCATAATATCACATAATCGGTC
>NW_026726149.1:0-43724 GCF_029784015.1 Lycium ferocissimum
CGTGAAGGAAGCTAGGGGAGAAAAAAACGGCAAGGATTAAAGTGGCTGGAGAGAGAATCACACTAATTAATTGAATAACCGTTAAACGTGGGATTTGGGGATAGGGGGGAGTGTTTTACGTGTGTATTTGGCCTAGTAACTAGAAGTTGTTGATATAGCTATGTGCAGTAATTTTAAAAAGTACTTTAGTTACTATTTATAAATAATTTAAAGGGTAGTTATTATTAATAAATATGTCTTAAGAGAAGTTACAACCAAGAAAATTCCTAATTAAAATCACCACGAGTGACTATAGAAAATATTTTATCAGACCTGTCTATATATAGCTTTCCTCGTTTCTTCAAATCCAAGAGTAAAGAAAGAGGAAGGGTAAAACAAGGATCATTTTAATTTTGCTGTCTCCTCAGTTCAGTGAACCTCAAAACCTTTGAAACTTTTAATATTAAAAATAGTAGTATGTCATACATTTGCATGGTAATAAAACTTTTGAAACTTGTAATCTTAAACATCATTGCCTTAACACAAATGTGTAGATATATGAGATGCTTATTAAGTGTAAAAGAAAAAGTACTCTAAAATTAAATATATCGTTCTTTTTTAACAGATTAATAAAAAAATATAGCACTATTATATATAATGAAAGAGGGAGCTATAGTATGCACTTCTCTTGTTTAATTTGTACTGTGAGGTAATTTATGAATGCAGCATCCGATCAGGTCACACTCATTGTTGTTATAGAGGATGATTTATTATAAAAAAGTGTGACAGCATATATCATCGTCTTTGCTTGTCCTCTGCGGTTATGTTAGCCAAGCTTCATTAATTTTCATTTCTTCCAAAATTTCATTTAAAGTGATTTTGCAATGTTTAATTGAGGCTTGATGATCGATCTTTGTCGAAGTCATCCCTCTATATTTGCTCCTACTAAGTACTAATCCAACCGACTGAAGAAATTCTTCCTGCACATGCCCAAATTTGAAACATGTTCCCATATTATGAATTTCTGTCTCATTTTAACTGGCCTACTAAGTACTCATATATATATATATATATATATATATATATATATATATATATATATATATATATATACACACACTAGATGATGAAAGTCCGTGCACACAAAAATAGCACTACACTTTTTTTTAGTCTATCTAAAAAAGAATGATATATTTTTATGTTTAGAAATCATTTAACTTGAAATTTCCCATTTTACCTTTAATGAAATGATTTAAATCCACACAAATATCTATGATTTGTTTTAGATTACAAGTTTCAAAGATCTTTCTTTCCTTTTTAAACTTCGTGCCTAGTCAAACTATGTCACCTAAATTAGGACAAAGAGAGTACCTTTTAGAAATATAATTATGAAATTTTTATTATAGAAAGTATTATAATTCAATTAATTAAAAATATCAATAAATTATTTTACTTAGTCCGCTTCTCCCATATATGACTTTCCTGGTTTGGTTCTCCATTTGAAAGATTTGAAATACACTTTCTCCTACCGAGTTTCATACCATTATCTCTTTCTACTTGACAACACTGAAAAGCGCTTTCATGTGTTAGCATCTGTTGTAGTCTTAAATTTTTAAGTATAGACCAACTTCATCATTTTAAGAAAATATGTATATAAGTTTCTTGACCGTTTATATTTCGTCTTCTTGATGTTATTCCTCATTATTTGTGTGAAACGTATGTGTCTAAAATTAGTGCATTTTTATCCTTACCCAAAGGTATAAGTTTTAAATCTTTTGGTTTTATGGCTTCTTTAGCGGTTTTTGTGTTCAATTTAAATCGTTATTTCCTTTTTCCTGAATTTCTCTTCTTTAAATTTTCTCTAAGCGTACCTTTACCATTTTCTGAACTTATTATCATTATTTAAATGTCCTTTTTTTTTTTTTTTGCAATTGTCTCCTACTTCTTCACGTGAATCCCACCTTTATTTTTATTTTATTGCAATTATCTCCTACTTCTTCACGTGGACCCCACCTTATTTTTTATTTTTTTTGCAATTGTCTCCTACTTCTTCACGTGGACCCCACCTTATTATTTTTTTTTATTTTTTTTGCAATTATCTCCTAATTCTTCACGCGGACCCCACCTTATTTTTTAATTACTATTATAGAAGAGTGGGTTGACGACCAAACTCACTCTTCTATAATAGTAGAAATTACTACTATATATAAGAGGGAATGAGGTGCTTCTGTAGTCCTCACAAAAAATAATCCTATAGTGTTGCTACATGTGATTTTGTTTTGTCTTTTTCTTGCCTAATCTCATTTTTTGGACTCATTCTTTATCTTAAGTAAATTTTTATGTGGCCCTAGGATGCAATCTTCTGTAGTCCTCACAAAAATTTTAATTCTATGGTGTTCCTACATGTGGCCTTGTTTTGTCTTTTACTTGCCTAATCAGATTTTTAGCCTCATTCTTTATCTTAAGTAAACTTTTTTATGGGTCTATGTAATTAGACAATTAGTGTATATTGAATATCAATAGCTTTTTGTGAATATTTTCTTGCTCTTTACTTCCTTCGGTTCATATTATATGGTATTTTAGCTTTTATATTTAATTTGAATAATTTTTTTATATAATTGAAAAGATATTAATAGTTTTTTAACTAAATTTACCATTATTTAGATAAGTTAATTTTGCATTACCAAAAAATCATATTAAGTTGGTACTATTTAACTAAGGTAATTTAGTAAAATACTTTTTACTTTCTAGCACAACCTAAAAACACCAATAGACAAAGAATTGTTGAGGAATTGAGCTATAGTGAAAATCTAGGCGGTGCTATTTTACCTGGCAAGCGTGCAGATGTCAATACTCTAAGGGCCTGTTTGGCAATGAATACCAAAAACTTTTTCACTTTTTTTGGAATTTTTGAAGTTGGAGTTAGAGTTGGAGTTGTGTTTGGCCATAATTTTTGAAATTATAGTTTTTGGTGAAATATAGTGTAAAAAAGTGGAAAAAGTGGAAATTTTTTGAAAAATAAGTTTTTTTTTAGTATTCGAATTGCTCTTTTATCTCTACTAGGAAACCATTTACAAGAGAAACATGTTCCATATATATATATATATATATATATATTCTTTTCAAGTCTTTGATCTCTACTAGGAAACCATTTACAAGAGAATATATTTGCTAAATTATCTATTTGAATTGGTTCTAAGTCTAGTTTTTCTAATCCTATCTCATTAATTAATTCTTCGCTTCCGAGTCCGATGAGTCCGTTTTAATTTTTTCTTCGGTATCTACACTTACTATGGAGTATATACTTTACGTGTCGACATATATTCATCTACATTTATTAAGGTTTCTTGAAAGTCTTCAATTAAGTTGTGAATTTCGTGTCTTATTATTTATTCTTTTTGGACATGTATTTGCTAAGTGTTTCTACACTTCCACAAGTAAAACATTCAGCTTTATTTTTATAATTTCTATCCGTTCGTATTTTCTTATATGTCTATTTCGTCTAAATATGGTTTTTTGGCGATGATTTTCTAAGATAGTATTTCTTTCTATTGTATTGAGGGTAGTTTCTATTATATTGAGTTCGTATTTCTTATACCTTTTCTTTTTATAATTGTCTTTATCGTAACTCTGAGTAGTGTATACCACGCTTTTACAAAAATTCATCTCATTTTGTTTTAATTATTTTTGTATCTGTATATGCGTGCATTTTTCTTGTAGTATGTCCATTATATGTTGTATTCTATGTCCTATTGACCATTTTAAATTAGGATTTTGTACTACTCCGTCTCTCTTTTATTCCATCGTCTTCTATCTCTCTTCCTAGAGCTCTGGTAGTTTATTAAATAATTTCCTTCCTAGTTCTTGGTCAAAAGCATTTCCACTAATTGTACAATAATAAAAATAATCATTTAAAAAAAATTTAATATGAAACCAGCTACTTATGCTTAACTGCTCTAATTTGATTAAAGCATTTCTTTGTAGTATTACTAATCCACTATTTGGATCTTCTCCTGTAATTAAAGTATGTATTTTATTGGTAAAATTGTATGGATTTGCTCCCATGGATACTAAGTATTGGAATTCCATTGGAAAATCTTCCTTATATGCTTCCCATAGAGCTTTAGCTGATTCTCCTAAAAATGTCTCTAAGTATTTGTACATAATTTCCGCATCTGTATCATTATAGGTTTTTATATAGTCTCGCTACTACTATTCCTTTCCAAAGGTCTATTCGAATTCCATCTTTGTGGATCATGAGTGCTATATTTAATATTTTCCTTTATTACCTCTTCTTGGAGAATAATAGGTTCTTCTATAGGCATTCTTTTCCCCGATGGTTTTATATTTTCTATTGGTTCTCCCTCGATCTAAAAACTCTTCTTCTAGGTACATTTCCTGTGCTCGTGTCTACTGTGTATTGTTCTCCTGTTGTTCTTTGAAATGGACTAGAACTGGATGCACTAGATTCCATTAATTCTTTTTGGCTTATTATTGAGTCTTTTTCTTCATCACTATCTTGTATATCTTCTAATATTTTATCGAAAGCGTCTGATTTCTCTTGGTGTATATGTTCTACTCTATATCCCCAATTATCGGTTCTAGCTTCACATAATTTAAAGTGACTTATAGTTTCTTCTATTGTTAGATCTCCTAACTTACATCCTTTACATCTAAAAGTTATATTTTTATTTTTTCTATGAAGTATTTTTGCTTCTTCTATAGCTATGTCTACTTCAAAATCTTTTTGTATTAATTCTATGTTCATAAAGGTTGACTCAGTAGGTTCATTTTCATCTAGAGTACTTTCTTCTTCTATGTCTCTTTGTGATGTATAGTTATAATTGGTAAATCTTATAGATGTCTCTCCTTTAGAATTAGTGTATATTAGGTGTGACTCTGGTTGTAAAATCTTCTTTCTACTAAAGTCTTCTAATTTCCATTCTAGCCCTGCGTATTCTTCAGGATTTATTTTTATAGGTTTAATTAAATTTATTCCTCTATTTCCCATTAATTCTACGACATCTTCTACTTTAATTTTAAACTTAGTATTACTATTATTTGTCATTTTTCCTAAAAATCCTATGCACATTAATAAATTATTACCATTACACATTTCTTCGTATCCTTTAGTCTGTATTCCTATTTTTATATGTTTTTCCGAATTCGCTAAATTCATTATAAAGTACGGACTAATATAAAAAATTCCTCCATTATTTGTCATATCTACCTCTCGTTATTCCGATTATTGACTTTTCATGTCGACCATCTATCATCGTAAATTACTATTAAGACTTTAGTTCCTAAATTTTTTCTAGTTAATCCCTTTAATCCTATTACTATTAATCCCATATGCATTAGCGTCCTTCCAGTATTTTTTATTTGTCTTAAAGCTTCTGGATTTATTAGATTTATAGTAGTAACTTTAGTTCTTATGGCCTGACAATTGTTCTTCTCTATAATGTATATATAATTGTCTTTGTTCTTGAAAATTGTCCTATGTTGTATAAAGTCTTTGGATTTAATAGTTTTAATTGATTTTGTTGGAAAATACGTATGTCTCGGTCCACATCTATTACCTCACTTAACTGTTGGTTGTTTTCCTCTAGTGTTTTTCTACTTAAAATTCTTGATAAAAAATTATTACCTATTCTATTATCTGAAAAACTTACTCTTGGTCTTGCTTGCCTTTCTGTTTCTCCTTCGTTTCTTGATCTAATTGGAAGAAGGTCCATTTTTGTGCTTTTCTAGTTATTTTGACTTTTTCTTTTTGAGGTGTTATTTCTACCTTTTTTAATTGGTCTATTAATTCTTCAACTTCACTTAGAAGGCTCTTTATTTTTCTCTTTTCGTTCATTTAACAATTATAGTAAACGTTATTTGCTCACTTATATACTTCTAATCTTGGTACTATTAGTTCTATTTTCTTTGATTTTTCTATAATAACTTTTAACTAATTTTTCTATTTCCGTCTTTTGGTTTTTTTGTACTTTAACTAATTTTTTAGATTGAATTTGTTAACTAGAGTACTTTCTTTTCTAATTCTAATTCTTGTGTTTTTAAGTAATCGAAATTTTGTTCTACTTTTTCGAAAGTTTTCTTTTGCTTAAAGGGGATGCTTCTACCACCTCTAATATTCTATTAGTGTTTTTATTATTTTCTTGTTTTTTTTCACTAAAATTTATGACTAAATCTACTAATTTGTTCAACTGTTTGTCTTCACTATGTAATATATGATCTCCGTTACTGAAATTACACTTTATAATACTATGATCTTTTAATGCTCTATATTTCTTTTCTAGGTATATTCTTAAGTCTAAGTATTCTAGATTTTTTAATGTATCTATTTTTTTTAGCTTTATTTATTATCCTAACGGAATCTTTATTTTACAAACTTTCTTCTGGTACTCTATACTAGTTGTAAATCCTTCTATATCTTCTCTTATACCCTGTAATTCTCACGTTATAGCAGAGATTGTTTCTTCGTTAATTTGACTTTGTAAGAGTCTATTGTTTATTAGTGATGATAATGTTTCGAATTTATTATTTCTAAATATGCACTTAACGCCTTTTCTACTTGTCTATGCTCACCCAAACGTCTTTGACGAATGCCTCGAAACGGTCGTGAGACTCCGAACATCCTCGAAAATAACTCTACACTCCGGAAAAGGAGTGTAGCAAGAGTAGTATGAGCACAACACTAGGCTCGTAGGTATCATAGGCCGACAATGGTTAGTTCACGCATATAAACAAGAAGCAACTAACAAGTAAGCAGATAAGTAATCAAACACAAATCACACATCTAGCACATGAGAAAGTCTTGCATTAACGATAGTCACAAGGGATCTCAATATCTCGGATTATAAGCCTAGGGAGAATTCTATAAACCTCGATTCCATCCAACCTTTAAAATAAATACTCACAAACAACAACTCGGTAATTCACAAATCAAGAATCAATCGAGAGAATGTGCCATGCAATGACATGAATGACCATTCAAATGGAGTGCTATGCTATGCAATGCAATGCAATGTCGTGCTATGTAAATGTTATGCAATGCGTAGTCACCTCTCACACTCCACTCCCGTACACACATGCTATGGCAATGCCTCATAGTCATGACCCATGGGGGACCCGCGAAGTCCATGTACCACTCGCTCCGAATATAACCTCGGATCACGAGCACACTCCGATCCCGGCAAAGACCTCGGGCATCGGACACTCCATCGTTCCGGCAAGAAACCTCGGGCAACAAACACTCACAATCTCCGGCGAAACCTCGGAGTCTCTCTCGTCACTCTCAATCTCCGGCAAAACCTCGGAGTCTCTCTGTCACTCTCAATCTCAAAAACCTCGGAGTCTCTCAATCACTCTCCTCACCATTATAACAACATAAGAGTAATATGAAAGCATGTCATGCATGATATCGGCCTCAATTATATCACCAATATGCAATAAACAAGTACAAGTCATATTATTGCCCACGGCTCAATCATCAATATTACCCTTCCCTTTCATAAGGTGAGGGAGCTAGTATGTGATAAAGATACAACTAGGTGATAATTACATCACATAGCACATAGAATATGGGATGCATGCCTCGCATGGAATCAACCTCAATAATCACCGCAATCATAGGTTCCATAGATTCATACTAGGAATTGCAATTCAATATTCAATTCTAGTAATAACCTTTCTCTTCCATATGACCAGTGGGATAACAAGAGAGAGAGAACTATATCAAATACATGAAATCACAATACAATGACAGCTCATATAACAATATCGTAATAATGGCGACGAGCCCACATATGATATCACAATAATGGCGACAACAAGCCCAATAACACAACACATAACGGCAATACCAACCTAGATGGAATTTACCTCCACACCATGCCCGAAGGCCTATCATGCTTTCCCCGTCAATCACTACTATTTACATACGTTTCGCTAACCGGAGTCTAGACATAAAGTAAACCGTAACCTACCTCAATGCCGAACAGGTGTCACGAACTTTCACGCCAAAGCTTTTTTCCTTCTGAAGTGCTTCCGAACGGACAAGGTCTTTAGTGCTTATTCGTCACACAATATGTGTACGCTGCCCAATAATACTTCAACCTATATTAAGACGCCAACAACTATGGTTAAGCTACGGGGAGATTCAAACGTATTCTAACGTTAGTAACTCCTTTCTAGATGTTTAGGCGATGTTTTCTCTTGTATCTAAACCAACCACATACTACCAATACAACATCAATAATTATGTGTTCAATACCAATCCGGACAGCCCACACAATATTCTAAACAACCCACATTCATAACATGCAATAACGATTCACATACGGTTTCGACATTCTCAAGTTACTTTTATTAGTTTGTAGCCTTAACGTTTGCATGTAACAACTTATAACAGCCCATCCAACATACAATATGATGTATACTCTTAACTTATAATTATTCTTTCCAACTTAATGAAAACACAAGTCCAAAACAGTCCACTACCACAACATGTCCAAAACAGTCTCTAACCGACAACATAACGATGTTCGGAATTCTTGCAAACGTTTACGAACATACTAAGCCAACCACATGCGATTTTTATACATCATTTCATGTCTTCTTTTCATATAATTTTAGTAAGTTATGACCAGCTATCCACACGACAAGTACAACATCAATTCATACGCAACTACGCTATATCGTCATTTTTATAATCCTTAAAACAACTCACAAATGACTTTAGTTTCAACTCCAACCATTAAACACCTTCATTTCCATCATAAAATTCATGATAATAACAATCAAAATATCAAGTAAAAACAGTTCACTAACTTCTTCACAAAACAGTCCACACACGGCTACACCATGCTTCAACATCTCTCACATAAAATCATAGATTCAACCATTTTCATACTAACATAACTTCACCTTTAACCTTCCAATTCTTTTCATTCTTTTTACCATGAGATCTATGATAGTAACAACCATATTTATTAAAGAAAATCAGTCCATTAATTCCACCAAAACAGTCCCTACGGCCAACTAACATTCCAACACCAACTTTCATGATTTTATGCATGCGATTCATGTTCGTCAAGTTACAACCATACTTCAACATCAACACATATAACCCCATAACTACTATCATGTTCCAACATCAACACACCTTATTTCATGCATACAACTTATATTCACACATCTACATCACCCTTAATACATGAAAAGAAAGTTAGATCTTACCTTGACAACTTGACTTCTCTACTTGGCTAGAGTTGGTGACTTGAGATGGAAATGGTTCTTGTTGCTCCAAAGACTATCTTCACGTTTTAGGGACCTTCTAAAGGGTTGAAACACCTTGGAAAATAATTTTTGGATCAAGACTCAAAGGGCTCAAAAATCAGCCCCTTGGCCGAATGCTCTCTCTCTCTAGGCTTAGGTTTTCTTTCTTTGTGTTGTGTAGTTGAAATGAATTGTGATGGCTGATTTCTTGGTCATTATTTGGTTCAACTTTGATGCCTACAAGTTGGTCACATGCTCCACTTATGGCATGATTCATTCCATTAACTTTACACTTTAAATTTCCTAATTTATTTTCTACAACTTTAGGCCAAGTGTGGCCTAGCCTCACCTTCTTGTTTCTCCTTTCTTCTTTCTTTTCAATTGTTTACAAGACAATTGTATGTGTGGTGAATGATTCATACACCACCCTTTGTCCATTGTAATTATGCCAAGATGAATGAGCAATATTTAATGTGAAATGATCCCTCCACCATGTTATGTCCTCCTAAAACAATGTATACTTTCATAAAGTAGTAGATGCTTAAATATTCAAATGGATGCCTTATTTTCAGTCACTTGGCTGAATTCCATACTCCTTTCTTTCAATTTGGTTGTCCACAATATAATGTAAGTGTAGTGGATGAATCACATTTAAATGTATATTTGTATGTCTCCCATAGTAGTCTTATTTAAGATGACTTTGAGTCATCTTTTGGACATGGCATGTTAATGTTCATATTGGCTCATTGTTGCCACTAATTTTAACTTAACACCACGATTAAGTAGTTCCTAATTTCCATTAATGCTTCTATACCAAACAAAATTTGTAGATAAATTGTGACTTCAAACGAAATCGGAAGTTAAAGTCTCTACTTTGTATCTTGAGATAGTCTTAATACTCAGCCCGACTTGAATCATCCATATCTCCTTACCCCGATATCATTTTGACGAGCTGTTTGTTGCGTTGCAAACTAGACTCGATGAACTTAATTTTAGGCTTTTGAAACACCTTAAAACTCCTCATATACTAGGAGATATGCCTCCTACAATATAGGCTAAAATCGGGTCCGAGATTTTTGAAATTGTTCCGATTCATTTCGTTTAACTTCTAATCCTCTTCCAACCTCATGTAACCTCTTATACATACATATACACAGTCATTTACATCCATAACAATTCATATACATGTCTCGAAGGGTCCGTAGAATCACAATAACCATAAGTAGAACTCACAAAGCTTCGACGAAACTCCAATCGAAAAAGTATATTCCTATCTTTTGTCCATCTTCTATATCATTACTAATAATCTCAAATACTTTAAAAGGTCACTCACATTACCTCATATACATACTCATAACGCGATTTCAAATCCTTTAGGTTACTAGGTCACCTCGAGATACTTAAGACAACCATATTTATAACGATATTCTTACTAACTCGATTAACTTTCCTTGAACCTTCTTAACTCATTCTTTCTTGTTTTAATACAAGTAGCACGGATTATTATGGAGTGTGACATTCTCCCCTCCTTTAGAACATTCGTCCTCGCATGTCAAATGAGGACTAAAACTCGTCAATTAAATAACCGAATCACCCGTTATCGCAGACTATAGACAACAAGATTTGACCACGAAAAGGGTGTTTTTAGGAATATTATGCCTAAAAGTGCTAAACGACCAAATGGGTCGTTACATTAGATACCAATTAAACAATCGCTCGTCCTCGAGCGACAAGAGAGAATGAACGCTGACGGTAACTAAAGAATCTTTAATAGGACAATGCGGAAAACCTCTACGGAATACGTCGTAAACATTTCTCTCTCTCCTTACTAGTCGGAACTCCCTCTATCTTAGATAAAAGACCAAATTTTCAATTTCCAAATTCAAATTTCCCCCCATCCTCGGTTTCCGAATATAAGCACTGCTTTTGTCAAAATGCTTTAATCCTATATAACCCAACCTATGAACGTTATAGATAGGCCTCACAATTTTTTTTTTCTTAGAACCACACCAACCTTTGGACTAAAACACAAACCTTGCCCACTCGAATCGGTAAAGTATTCTGATTTCACTAACCCTTTCTTCACCATTCTTAAATTTTCTTTCGTCGAAGTACCCTTGCCAAAAATCCTTAATGGAAATAATTTTCCTTTCTCCTTAGTTCATAAGTTCACTAACGTGATCACTGATATCTAAAAGTATTTCACCATTAGTGCTAGTCCCACCATCATCATTTTGTCACCGTAAATAATTCCATTGACCCACGCCTTATTCGATAGTCCTCAAAAAGGTGCTCACATATGAATAACCGACCTTTACTTAACTATACCGAAATTAGTCAAATATAAGGTATAAGTCACTGTATTGTAGACTTAGGGTAGATAATTTACTTTAAAGTACTAGTCTTGTCTTTATATATTTCTTATGTGTATAAGTACTAATACAAATTATTTCTTGTCAATATAGATTTCTTAACCGTACTTATATAACGTAATTAATTGATTCTTGATTTGTATATCATGGCTTTGACGTATTACAGATTTGTTATCGGTTATATACGTCTATTCTTAATCACGTATTTTTATTCTTTTTTTTTTTTTTTTTAAAAAAAAAAAAAAAAAAGAACAATACGTATCTATACACAATTCCGGATTTTTTATTTATATATATATATATATATATATATATATATATATATATATATATATATTTTTTTTTTATATTTTTTTCTTTCTGCTCATTTGATTTTTGTGGCCGACAAGCTTTATAAAAAGCAGCCGTTCCACTTCTCAAAAAGGCTTTTACCCTTCAGGTAAAACCCCGATGGCCGACAACTTTATGAAAGGAGCTGTCCTCTTTCCAAAAGCAAAAGCAGACGGCATCTTCAAGATCAGCCGTCCACTTGGATTAAGCAATTTATAGGGAAGAGATGATGTACATGAAGTGACTACACTAGCTGACCTTCGTTCATATAGAACCAGTGCTGCGTATATGCCTCTAGGATCCTTCCTTACGAACCCAATTAAAGAAAGAATGCAAGGTAATTCAAGCCACTACACTATCGATCATCAGTATGATTTCGCTTTTGATCTTTGCTAACAATCCTTTGATGATGGACTATACTCTTGAAGATCCATTTTATTCATCTTTTTATAACCCTACCCCAGGTGATGGTCATATTCTGAATATCTATTTATATACACTAGTAGTATTTGTTCTAAATAAATTAGTTAATGTGTTATAATGTTATGGGTGCAGGGATGTGGAGTGAAATGAGCGGTGGATTTGGATTAAGTACCCAATTATTTGGGAGAACTGAGAACCCGGAACTGGTTGTTATGTGACAACAATCAAGAAAAGATAATGACTAATGATCGTGTTGAGGAAATTATAACGGAAAAAGGGAAGCAAAAAATGTTGTCTCGAGAAACAATTTCAAAGTACTTTTATATGCCAATAATTCAAGCAGCCAAGGAACTTAATATTGGGGTGACATTTTTGAAGATAAGATGTAGGGATTTGGGGATTCGAAGGTGGCCACATAGGAAGTTAATGAGTCTTCAAACACTAATCAAGAATGTTAAGGTTCACTCTCTCTATATACACATCTTTTATACACTCTTGTTTCAATTGCATATAATATTATGGTGATGAAAAAAAAAAAAATTCACTTTTTAGTTTATGTAATGATATTAGATTCTCTTAATATTTCGTTTAGAAAAAGAACGTTAAGATTTATTCTCTATATAAACATGTAACCCTTGTTTCGGTTATGAATATTTACAGGAATTGAAGGGGGGGGGGGGAAGGAAATGGTGTGGAACAAAAGTGGAAGGATGTGATAGATTCATTAGAGGAAGAGAAGAAAAGGATGGAAGAAATTCCAGACATGGAACTTGAGGAGAAAACAAAGAGATTAAGGCAATATTGTTTCGGGGCTAACCACAAGAAGAGAAGGCTTATGGGTATGGCAGAATTGCAGGCTTCTTTTGGTACTTACTTGCGATAGTGGTCCGATTTGCAGACAATGATCTTGCTATTGGTTATGGCCATAGAGAGGAAGATGATGAAGATGAAGTCATTAAGTTATTTCTTCTTGATCGTTTCACTTCCAGTAGCCCAACCTTGCATGATTGAACTTTGCTTTTATTTTTTTTTTTTTTTTTTTTTTTTTTTTTTTTTTGTTCCTATTAGCTACTCGAAGAAAGTAGTTGGGACAATGGTAAAATTATCTCGTGCTGATTTGAATGGTGAAATCAATTTTTAAAACTTCCATTTGTGTAGACTGTCGATATCGCAGATTCTTGAAATGCAGTTCCTTTCCGAATCTTGTGTAAAATGTTTCGTGCACCTAAAATGATTTTTTTTTTTTTTTTTTTTTTTTTTTCACACGTGAACATCATAGGGTGACACACTTATACTTGTCCATGATATTCCCCCACTATCACTTAATATCATAATTAGTCACCAAATAATATACTTGTCCTAATAATGCCAAGAACTACTCCTCCCTTCACACGTTGAGAAGGGAGTAGATATATATATTTATATATATAAAACGTGGCTGCTTACTCAATTAAAACTATTTCCCAACTTCTTATAATGTTTCATCCACTAATTGTTGTCCAACAATTTAGAATTAATTCGTTCGTTAAATGACCACTCCACTACATCTATACCCTATTCTCACCTTTTCATAATTAGGTTCCACTGCCACCAACCTTTAGAAAGGAAAAGTCATAGCACTAATCCATTGATCAAATTATTTTTATCTTTTATCCCCGCTACAATCCAACATAAATAACAAAAATGCCCAGCTGTTCAGTCTCGTTTCTCGTGCCAACTGATCCCAAAACTCGCTTTTGATGCTTCCAACGGATTCCTTGTGAAATTTCACTCAAATTAGGCTTTTGAATCACTCAATTTGACCTTATAATGAATGAGATATGGTGGTTTCAAGTTTTGGAAAGAATGCAGATTTTTAATACGAATTTCAGTAGCCATTTCACAACTTTCCCATAATTCTCATTCGAAAACTTAGATGCAGCACCCGATAATCCTTCATCTATACCATAAGAACTCTTACTTTGCTATACGCTTCCTAAAACCGATCATACCATCGATACAAATTGCTCTTATTAAGCCATAAATGCGTTCTTGCCTCTTTCGAGAAAACCCAATACTATAATTATGGAGATCCTATGACCCTATGAATCGCCTCTCCCATCTCTTCAACCAACCTCACAATAACGAGCCTAACCACGACTCCACACAGCTGAAACCTTAGGTCATATCTAGAAACTGAACTTAGTCACGCATCTAAATTAGGACAACACAACTCGTACTGTACCACATGTCGGAAACAACCGTTCGCGCAAGAATTTAAGGATGAGTTCCCATCATCCGGAGAAGGTAAAACAGAGAAGTTCGGATACCAATTGGGATCAACTAGATACCAATTTGAATGAAGTAGCACGAAATAATGAAAGAATCGAAGTTTCCTAGATGTCCCATAGCCTCCCAATTATAAGTGTGGCGCGCAACACACCCATAAGTAGGACTCTACTAGACATTGCTCTTGTACTTATAGACCGGGTAACCTAAGCTCTGATACCAACTTGTCACGACCCAAATCATGGATCATGCGGGCACCCACACTAACCCTCCCCGGTGGGCGAACCCTTCGATAACTACCTTAATTTGATACAACATGCGGAATAAATACTTTTATTATAAGAAATTCCCAAAATGGGTCTAGACTCATACAAGAGCTTCTAAGAAGTTTACAATTTGAATAGATAACAGACTCAAACCGGATACGACTTCGTTTAAGGATAGAGAACAACTAAATCTAAGGAGAGACTCGGGTTGCAATAGCTCACCCAAACGTCTTTGACGAATGCCTCGAAACGGTCGTGAGACTCCGAACATCACCTCGAAAATAACTCTACACTCCGGAAGGAGTGTAGCAAGAGTAGTATGAGCACAACACTAGGCTCGTAGGTATCATAGGCCGACAATGGTTAGTTCACGCATATAAACAAGAAGCAACTAACAAGTAAAGATAAGTAATCAAACACGGTCACACATCTAGCACATGAGAAAGTCTTGCATTAACGATAGTCAGGGATCTCAATATCTCGGATTATAAGCCTAGGGAGAATTCTATAAACCTCGATTCCATCCAACCTTTAAAATAAATACTCACAAACAACAACTCAGTAATTCACAAATCAAGAATCAATCAGAGAATGTGCCATGCAATGACATGAATGACCATTCAAATGGAGTGCTATGCAATGCAATGCAATGCAATGTCGTGCTATGTAAATGTTATGCAATGCAGTAGTCACCTCTCACACTCCACTCCTGTACACACATGCTATGGCAATGCCTCATAGTCATGACCCATGGGGGACCCGCGAAGTCCATGTACCACTCGCTCCGGAATATAACCTCGGATCACGAGCACACTCTCACGATCCCGGCAAAGACCTCGGGCATCGGACACTCCATCGTTCCGGCAAGAAACCTCGGGCAACAAACACTCACAATCTCCGGCGAAACCTCGGAGTCTCTCTCGTCACTCTCAATCTCCGGCAAAAACCTCGGAGTCTCTCTCTCTCACTCTATCTCGGCAAAAACCTCGGAGTCTCTCAATCACTCTCCTCACCATTATAACAACATAAGAGTAATATGAAAGCATGTCATGCATGATATGTCTCAATTATATCACCAATATGCAATAAACAAGTACAAGTCATATTATTGCCCACGGCTCAATCATCAATATTACCCTTCCCTTTCATAAGGTGAGGGAGCTAGTATGTGATAAAGATACAACTAGGTGATAATTACATCACATAGCACATAGAATATGGGATGCATGCCTCGCATGGAATCAACCTCAATAATCACCGCAATCATAGGTTCCATAGATTCATACTAGGAATTGCAATTCAATATTCAATTCTCGGTAATAACCTTCCTCTTCCATATGACCGGTGGGATAACAAGAGAGAGAGAATTATATCAAATACATGAAATCACAATACAATGACACTCACATAACAATATCGTAATAATGGCGACGATAACAATGATATCACAATAATGGCGACAAGCCCCATCACAATAATGGCGACAACAATACCAACCTAGATGGAATTTACCTCCACACCATGCCCGAAGGCCTATCATGCTTTCCCCGTCAATCACTACTATTTACATACGTTTCGCTAACCGGAGTCTAGACATAAAGTAAACCGTAACCTACCTCAATGCCGAACTGGTGTCACGAACTTTCACGCCAAAGCTTTTTCCTTCTGAAGTGCTTCCGATCGGACAAGGTCTTTAGTGCTTATTCGTCACACAATATGTGTACGCTACCCAATAATACTTCAACCTATATTAAGACGCCAACAACTATGGTTAAGCTACGGGGAGATTCAAACGTATTCTAACGTTAGTAACTCCTTTCTAGATGTTTAGGCGATGTTTTCTCTTGTATCTAAACCAACCACATACTACCAATACAACATCAATAATTATGTGTTCAATACCAATCCGGACAGCCCACACAATATTCTAAACAACCCACATTCATAACATGCAATAACGATTCACATACGGCTTCGACATTCTCAAGTTACTTTTATTAGTTTGTAGCCTTAACGTTTGCATGTAACAACTTATAACAGCCCATCCAACATACAATATGATGTATACTCTTAACTTATAATTATTCTTTCCAACTTAATGAAAACACAAGTCCAAAACAGTCCACTACCACAACATGTCCAAAACAGTCTCTAACCGACAACATAACGATGTTCGGAATTCTTGCAAACGTTTACGAACATACTAAGCCAACCACATGCGATTTTTATACATCATTTCATGTCTTCTTTTCATATAATTTCAGTAAGTTATGACCAGCTATCCACACGACAAGTACAACATCAATTCATACGCAACTACGCTATATCGTCATTTTTATAATCCTTAAAACAACTCACAAATGACTTTAGTTTCAACTCCAACCATTAAACACCTTCATTTCCATCATAAAATTCATGATAATAACAATCAAAATATCAAGTAAAAACAGTTCACTAACTTCTTCACAAAACAGTCCACACACGGCTACACCATGCTTCAACATCTCTCACATAAAATCATAGATTCAACCATTTTCATACTAACATAACTTCACCTTTAACCTTCCAATTCTTTTCATTCTTTTTACCATGAGATCTATGATAGTAACAACCATATTTATTAAAGAAAATCAGTCCATTAATTCCACCAAAACAGTCCCTACGGCCAACTAACATTCCAACACCAACTTTCATGATTTTATGCATGCGATTCATGTTCGTCAAGTTACAACCATACTTCAACATCAACACATATAACCCCATAACTACTATCATGTTCCAACATCAACACACCTTATTTCATGCATACAACTTATATTCACACATCTACATCACCCTTAATACTTGAAAAGAAAGTTAGATCTTACCTTGACAACTTGACTTCTCTACTTGGCTAGAGTTGGTGACTTGAGATGGAAATGGTTCTTGTTGCTCCAAAGACTATCTTCACGTTTTAGGGACCTTCTAAAGGGTTGAAACACCTTGGAAAATAATTTTTGGATCAAGACTCAAAGGGCTCAAAAATCAGCCCCTTGGCCGAATGCTCTCTCTCTCTAGGCTTTAGGTTTTCTTTCTTTGTGTTGTGTAGTTGAAATGAATTGTGATGGCTGATTTCTTGGTCATTATTTGGTTCAACTTTGATGCCTACAAGTTGGTCACATGCTCCACTTATGGCATGATTCATTCCATTAACTTTACACTTTAAATTTTCTAATTTTTTTCTACAACTTTTGGCCAACCTCACCTTCTTGTTTCTCCTTTCTTCTTTCTTTTCAATTGTTTACAAGACAATTGTATGTGTGGTGAATGATTCATACACCACCCTTTGTCCATTGTAATTATGCCAAGATGAATGAGCAATATTTAATGTGAAATGATCCCTCCACCATGTTATGTCCTCCTAAAACAATGTATACTTTCATAAAGTAGTAGATGCTTAAATATTCAAATGCATGCCTCACATGGATGCCTTATTTTCAGTCACTTGGCTGAATTCCATACTCCTTTCTTTCAATTTGGTTGTCCACAATATAATGTAAGTGTAGTGGATGAATCACATTTAAATGTATATTTGTATGTCTCCCATAGTAGTCTTATTTAAGATGACTTTGAGTCATCTTTTGGACATGGCATGTTAATGTTCATATTGGCTCATTGTTGCCACTAATTTTAACTTAACACCACGATTAAGTAGTTCCTAATTTCCATTAATGCTTCTATACCAAACAAAATTTGTAGATAAATTGTGACTTCAAACGAAATCGGAAGTTAAAGTCTCTACTTTGTATCTTGAGATAGTCTTAATACTCAGCCCGACTTGAATCATCCATATCTCCTTACCCCGATATCATTTTGACGAGCTGTTTGTTGCGTTGCAAACTAGACTCGATGAACTTAATTTTAGGCTTTTGAAACACCTTAAAACTCCTCATATACTAGGAGATATGCCTCCTACAATATAGGCTAAAATCGGGTCCGAGATTTTACTGAAATTGTTCCGATTCATTTCGTTTAACTTCTAATCCTCTTCCAACCTCATGTAACCTCTTATACATACATATACACAGTCATTTACCTCCATAACAATTCATATACATGTCTCGAAGGGTCCGTAGAATCACAATAACCATAAGTAGAACTCACAAAGCTTCGACGAAACTCCAATCGAAAAAGTATATTCCTATCTTTTGTCCATCTTCTATATCATTACTAATAATCTCAAATACTTTAAAAGGTCACTCACATTACCTCATATACATACTCATAACGCGATTTCAAATCCTTTAGGTTACCAGGTCACCTCGAGATACTTAAGACAACCATATTTATAACGATATTCTTACTAACTCGATTAACTTTCCTTGAACCTTCTTAACTCATTCTTTCTTGTTTTAATACAAGTAGCACGGATTATTATGGAGTGTGACATTCTCCCCTCCTTTAGAACATTCGTCCTCGCATGTCAAATGAGGACTAAAACTCGTCAATTATTTTTTTACTAAAGTGCTATCTCCCAAATTTTTAATTTTTTTAACGATAAAATGAATAGTAAAACGTGAACGGTTATCATAAAAAGCTAAACAAAGGATTCTTTGATATATTTTTTTATATATATATATATATATATATATATCTAATATTTTTTTCATGAATCTTGTTATACTTTTCATCTCTTCCTCTTAACCTTTGTTCTTAATAATTCTTTCTTTAACCACACCCGGTAACCACGGCCAACATCGTTTTATCATTTGGACATTAAAACGGCCCCTTTAAAACCTAGGAATTTCTAAAAGTTAATCCATCGAGGTTATTAAAAAGTTAAGAGAATAACCATATACTAAGAATAACAAATTCATGATGATAAAAAGTAATTACTTAAACATCATAATCACAAAATAATTTATATAATAGGGAGATTAGTATTTAAAACATAGTAAATAAACTTATATGGTTTGAAGAAGAGAGAGGTTTTTCTTTCGGGAAGTTAGTTAAAAACTACTTCACACTAGGGGATAGTTATTAAAAACTTAATACTATTTTACAATAGGACTTTATATTTCATTTTTTGTAGTCAAGGGATTGGAGCATTTGATGAAAGAGAAGGGGAATATGAAAGTTTTTTAGAGAGAGGTGGTTGGTGCTCTTGTTGGTGATGTCTTTGCTTCTCCACAAATCTTAAACATGATTTGCTATTTATAGGCGTCTTGGCGGACTTCAACTGATTTCAAAATGTTGAAAAATCTTTTGAGTTTAGGGTGCTCTTTGGGCCCCATCGTCACGTGAACTTTTTACTTTATCTACTTGTCCGCTAGCGATTGTCCATTTTTGTGATTTGCTTTATTAAAGTTACTTTTAATAAAGCTCTCTTTTTCTGTTGAAGATTACTTTGCTCTTGTTCAACGAATCTTTCAGTCTTTTGTCTTATCATGACTATTTCTTCCACTACTTTTGTCTAATTATTTTGCTTTTCACACACACACACACACACACACACACACACATATATATATATATATATATATATTTATTTTCATTTTTTTTTATGTGTCTAAATTATGTAGTGCAATAGAATCAAAACTCATTCCCGAATCGTAGTCGTTTGGGTCTTGTGAATCTTGAAATGCACTATTTTGAAAATTTACCATATCTCCTTCTTCGAACTAGTGGTGACATCCTTGGACTTGGAGATAATGGACTAGGGTTCTTGATCATATGCTTGTCTTGTTACGCTTTGGTTTGGAAAAATCTTTCCAAAGTCTCTTTAACTACACTTTCTATGTTGTCATTTTTTTTTTCTTTTTTGCAATTATGCTTTTCTTGGTAGAAGTAGCTCCTTGCTTTGTCTTTGGTAGTCTTCGTCTTGTATGGAGAGATGAACATCCTCATCTTCACTTTTTGGCAAATCATCAACGGATTTGATGAGTCTTTACCGGCTACCGTTTGAAGCCGGACTTTTGTATCTTTATCCGATACTGATGGATCTATTTGCATTCATTGGGGAATGCACAAGTCTCATCCATTTTTGTCCGAGATGGACAACTCGGGATTGTAATAATTCAAACTTCTTGTAGTCTTTGCTCTTGATCTTGCTTGTTCCAAGAGTTTCATTTTTTCTTGGATGGGTGTCTCTTTTTCTTTGGTTAAGTCTTCGACGATCTCGGTCATAGTAGAGGTGATCGCAAAAAATCACCTTGTCTGTGTCTTTTTGTATTTTGTACCGAGGGGTTCTAACGGATTTTGTAAATTTGGAGAAATATAATAGTTTGGTCCCAATGCTCCTCTAGCATAGTCTAATGCCTCAGTGAAATCATTAAAGCCTTTAAAAAGAGGTCTTCATATATCTTTGATAGAATCTAAAACTTTTATCCAAGTTTGAAAAATACCATTAGTTCTACCATGGACTACAACATAAAATTTAAATTTTTTATTTAGATTTTTGTCTGTAAAATACTGACAAAGTGCATTTAAAGTGGCTACAAAATGACCAGCATCTTTTCTCTTATGCGATTTCTATAAATTGTCTACTAAACATGTCTGTTGTTTGTCTATTACGTATTCTGGTAATACCTTAAAAGTTAAATTAGATGGCGGGAAAAATACTAAATTATTGGTTCCAAAATGTATTCTTTCTAGGGCGTTTCTGTTTAATGCAGATGTAGGTCTAAAATGAAGATTACCTATTTTTCCGTAAGTGTCTTGGGTTTTACGTTGTCCGAAAACTTGATGGTCTCATCTTTGTTCAAATAGAAAATCAGTTAGATGTGATTTTTAATCTACTTAATTGTCTGCTAAATTATTATCTTTTCCTTTTATATGTTCGAATGTTAAATTATAAATTGAAATAGTATCCATAAAGTTTAACCATCTTCGTCTCTCGCTACTTTTATCATTAATTTTTTGATAGAATTTGACTATAGCTTCATATTTCTTATCAATATTTCGGTTTATTTAGTATATACGGTCTAAAACTATTTAAGCCATATATTTTAGCTAAAATTTCGGCGTCTATACTACTCATATTTCCTTTTTCTCGGTACTTACCGCTTTGATAAGCACATATCTTTTCTTCACTTTTATTGCTATATTTATTTGATTTTGCCTTTAATACGGCTCCCCATCTTTCGAAGCTTCCATCTGTTTCTATAATTAAATAGTCTGTTTCTAGGGGCATATTTAAGTCTGGAATATTCTTTATTTTTTCTTTAATTTTCTGTACTAATCTAATATCTTCGGTATTAAAGTGTTTTTGACCTTTTGATCTCATTTTTTAATACAATGGCCCTGCTATTTTTCCTAAGTCTTTTATAAAACTTCTAGCATAATTTACTATTCCTAAGAATTTTTATAATTCTTTAACATTATCTAATTTATCTGGCATTTCTAAGGCCTTTTTAGCTATATGAGGTTGCAATTTTATTTTGCCATCTCCTAGTACTACTCCTAAAAAGTTTATATGTTTTTTTACATAATTCCATCTTTTTCTTGCTAATTATTATTCCATTTTCTACAAATAATCTAAATCTTGTCGGAGGTGTCCTAAATGTTCTTTCATGTCTTTACTAAATACTAATATATCACTACATATACTAGGACAAATCTTTTATAGTCTCCAAATATACTATCCATTTTTCTTTGAAAAATTGGTAGTATCTTTAATCCAAATGGCATTACTAACCATTCGAAATGTCCTTCGGGACGGTGTAAATGCGATCCATTCTATACTTTCTTCATGCATTCGTACCGCCAATATCGATTTACAATCAAATTTACTAAAAATCTTTTTACTTTGTATTCTATTTATTAGTTTGTTTTGTCCGGTAACTTATATCCATACGTTTCGGTGTTATCATTAAGTCTTTTGTAATTTATTACCATTCTAGCTTTTTCTCTTACTATCTCACTATGATTTCTTACCATAAATGCGGTAGATCTATGTTTAGAAGTAGATCTTCTTATTACTCCTAAATTTAATAATTCTTTTATTTGTACTTTAAAGTCTTCTATATCTTGGTTAGTTGCTTCTATTGAGGCTGTTTTAATTATATATTCTGGATTTATTATGTCTAATTTACATACAATTTTGTTATTTTTCCAATGTTTTAAAGGTTTTTCACCTATAATTTCTATCTCATCTAGTATTCTTATTATATTATCTAAATCTTTTTGATTTTTTATTACTCCTATCTTTTCTATCCCTGTTTTAAAATTATATAATTCTGTTTCTATATCTATTAAAGTATAATTTTTTTCTATTAGATTATCGTCGTCTAGTATTTCTTCTTCTTCTAGAATTAAATTCTTTATTTCTCTTTTGCTTTTACAGCATGTATTGTTGTCTTGACAATCCTTACAACAACTCTCTTCTTTCTTTTGCAGGTTTATTTGGTCTGGAGTAGAGATCTTCTTATGTCTGATTCTAGTTTCAGTTTTATGAGCTTGTACTGGTGTATGAGTAATATTTTTTAGAAAGATTACTCCATCTCTTGTAATCATGCAACTTCCATTGTTATGTAACATAAAGTCTAACCCGATGACGAAGTCTACATATTTATATTCAAGTCTCTTACCCATATTTTATCCATTTTATAACTAGGTTTATAAAATTCCGAACAAGTGTTGATAAAGCTAATGTATGCCTTATGAACATAATGTTTATATATATTATGAGTTCCATCCATTTGCATGGCCGCAATGGTTTGTCTAGAACTTTTATTAAATTTGGTGGAACTATTCGTTTATTTATTATACATTTAGTACATCCTGAATCTACTAATGCTAATGTTTCTATTTCATAGTCATCTATTTTAATTCTTGCAAGTATTTTTATAGTTCCTAATTTTTTATCTTCATTACATACTAGGGCTCCATGGTCTTCTATACTCATTAGTTCCATTTGTTGAATCTTCTGGTATTGTTCTTAGCGGTTGTATATTAGATAAATGTATTTCTTCATCTTTGCTATTTGCTTCTTTTTCTTTTCCTTTTTCTAATTTATATAACCTGGTTTCTAATTCGTTTATTATAGTTTCTAATGTCATTATTCTTATACTAATAGTAGGGTCTTCTATTTTTTTAAGTCTTTCTTCTTTATGTATTTTTGTCTTAAATTCTTTTTCTATACACATGATACATCCTTCTATAAAATAATTTTTACATTTTGCTCTTTTATCTCTACTAGGAAACCATTTACAAGAGAAACATGCATTACTATCTAAACCTTTATTTCTTTCGAAGTCGTGATTACAGTCTTTTGATATATTTGCTAAATTATCCATTTGAATTGGTTCTAGGTCTAGTTTTTCTAATCCTATCTCATTACTTAATTCTTCGCTTTCCGAGTCCGATGAATCGTTTTAATTTTTTCTTCGGTATCTACACTTACTATGGAGTATATACTTTCGTGTCCGATATATATTCATCTACATTTATTAAGGTGAACCAAAATACCCCAACAAAAAAAATGTTACAAAACTACCTTTAGCGAAGTATTTTACTGCGCTAAAGCATTTAACCGTAACGACCCCGTTAAGTGCTTTAGCACAGTATTTTACTGCGCTATATCAATTTTTCTCTCACCTATAGCAATGTAAAATACTGCGCTATAGTAGTCCACATTAAACTCATCGGGTTCCACCACTGCTCCCTCCAGTGGCCAAAAAAGAAAATTGAAAACGCCATTGGAGGCGAAACCGAGGTGGTCCCCACATCCAAAAACGTCATTTTCTATTAAATTTCGTCCGAAAAGTTTAGATTCTCGTATATTCAAGTCAAGGAGCAAGATTCTAAGTTGAATTTTGGGAAAAAAGCGGCGTACAACTTGATTAAAATAACTCTACAAAAAATCTTCGATTAAGGTTTTCTACTATGAACTTTTGTTATTATTTTGTTATATACATTATATTCTAAGCATGCTTAACATTTAATCCTTGCTATTTTCCAAAAAAAAAATGATTTTTTTTTTGTTCTTGTTATTTGGCGTAGCTTTTGGTTTGTTCAATTTTTTTTTTTTTTTTTTGTTTAATTCATTACTTGTTAAATGTTTATAAATTGTTAATTTGTTAAATGTTTATGAATTGTTAATTTGTTATATGTTTATGAATTGTTAATTTGTTATATGTTTATGGGTTGTTAATTTGTTAATTATTTATGAATTGTTAATGAATTATTATTTTGCTAATTGATTATTTGTTAAATATTGATTATGAATTTATTAGTTGTTAAATATTGTTTATAAATTGAAAGAAGTTGATTGGTAATGAATTATTATGTTGTTAACACTTTGTTTGGATGATTGTTATGTATTGTTTCATAATGTATCGTATTGTGTTGTATTGTATAGGACCAAATCAGTGGTTACATAAAATAGGACCTTTCGTCGTTACATAACAATAAAATTAAAGTAACAATCAAAGCAAATATTGTATTTAAACTAACAACATAATATAATACAATAGGTAACAACCATCCAAACAAGTTGTAAATGATTATGAATTGTTAATCTATATTATTTTAAAACCGTGAATATATATGTTAAATAAAAAAAGATTATCTAAAAAAGAATAGTTAAAGTTCTTCTTTTCATAAATACATAAGTTAACGAAAAAAATATAAAATTTGTAGGAAAATATGTGGTCGACAAATATACTCTTTTAGTCTAATTTTATCGTAGTTGTGTTGGCTATTTGGTCAACTAAAAATATATCACATATTCAAAGTAGAGTTCTAAACAAATATTCTTGCCGAATTTCGATTCCCAAACTAACTAACTTAAAAGTCTTTGCCATCACATAATTCGAAAGTAATTAACTTAAAAGTCTTTGTCATCACATATGTGTCCTTACTATCACATATTAAATTTTCGCATATCCATGTTAATTATTCACAAGATATAATACTACATATTTCACATATTCCTACAAATTATTAATTAGTTTGTACGAGATCGGACTCTTTCATGGATCCGAATGTTCCCCCAGGCCCGATGTTCCCGGGGCCGATGCTCACCGGGCCCGCTGATAGATTAGTATTGTCTTTGCAAGACAATCATAGGTCAGAGTTATTATGGGCCGGTACTATAGGGAGATCTACTAGGCTCCGTCCCCGTAGGCTGCAGAGAGCGTGAACTCTTTTATGCGAGCACCGCCTACACCCTCGCGTCTTGGAGATATTGTTTCGGGACGGCATCTACCGTTGCGTGTCCATTGGTCGGGTACAGCATGATTGGGCGCTCATCACGGCCATGGTTGAGCGGTGGAGGCTAGAGACACATACCTTCCATCTTCGCATTGGTGAGGCCACGATTACACTTCAGGATGTGGAGGTCCTCTTTGGATTGCGGGTAGATGGAGAGCCACTATACGCTTGGTACAAGCCTCCTCCTGGTCAGATGTGGGCGACAGAGTTGACTAGGCTCACCCACTTCGTGCCTGATGCCGAGGGCCAGATTTCGGGATAGAGTCGAGTTAAGATTAGTGCACTCTGCACTTATTTGGAGGGTCTGCATCCGGTTGTGGACGGCACCCGCAGACGATATTGATCGTCATGCCCCTTGTACACGCTATTATATTCGGGGGCATCTTGTTCCCGAACTCATCGGTGCCTTTGTCGGTTTACGTTATTTGGTTTTCTTAGAGCATCCGGGACCGCTTGGGAGACTACGGTTGTGGGGGTCTTGTTTTGGCGTATCTTTCTGCATGCTCGTGCCGAGCGTCTATTGGTGTTGTCAGAGATGTGTGTGGATTTTTTGCTCTTCTCCAGGTAATATTTTAAGTGTGTCTTCCTTTAATGTAGACAAACCTCTTGAAACGACGACTTAAAAATCGTATTTTCTAATATCGCTTACAGTTATGGGCGTGGGAGAGGATGCTGTCTTTTCAGCCAGTACCTAGGCATCACCTCGAGATTGACATGCCTTATGCGAGGAGGTGGACATCGAGTTTTGACCGGGACGTGGATACGCACCACAGTATTCTTCCATTCGGGGACCAGCTTGATCACATGACGGACGATGCGGTTAAACTATTTAAATTTGCATTAATAATTTAATTAAACGTCTTTTCTACTTGGTGATCACTGCTTTGTATTTATATGTTATGCAGCTATTTATATGGACGCCGTACTTATTTGCTATATTAGATGATTTGCGGCCTTTTGCGGGGCGGGTCGGGGGTTTGGAGGTCGCGGTGTCCATTGATACACCTGGACATCGTAGAAGACCACATGCCGGCGTGTCTTACGACGTTTGGGCATACACAGTATACCCCCGACGTCGTCATGAGCTCCGACACTACCAGCGGGACGATCGAGCTGCCGTTGATGATGATTTTCTGGCTTTCATGGATGTCCAGCTCTACCGTTGGGAGAACAGGTTGGGCACTTTAGCGGTGGTCGGCCATTTGATTCCCATTGAGCATTACATGCGCTGGTATCATCAGATCACACGCCGAGGCGATCGGACCCGGCTTTGCGTCCCCAGGGATGTAGGATACTCGGCACTCACGGGCAAATGCGAGGCATTGGTAAGTTTATCGTATTTAGATTTATTTAATTGCATTAATTGTTACGTTTTAAAAAATAACTTTTTTTTTTCTGTTGAACACAAATGTAGCTGGTGGCCGTACAGCGTTTACGCATCTTGGGGTTAGAGCATATGCCTTACCCTGGGCTTGCGGGGCTTGCGTCGGAGATGGTACGGATATCCGAGGATGGTATCCGGCAGGCAGGAGAGATTAGGCGCAGGGAGGAGCCTGTTCCGGAGGCTGAGTATCAGGCAGCGCCAGGAGGAGGACCGGGTGCTCCCAGAGGAGGAGGCCGTGCTGGCAGAGGACGCCGTGCTGCCGGAGGACGCCGTGCGCGTAGAGGACGCGGTGCTGCTGCTAGAGGACCTGGTGGTGGAGGACACCATCTGGTAGATGAGGCGGATGAGGCCGATCACATTCCAGAGGGCGTTCACGGTCTAGTCCATCCACATCCGTTCCAGGCCAGTGACAGCTCACCTGGGGACTCACCTACGTTTACGCCGGCGCTCTTATTTGCTGAGATACCTGGGTCTTCATCACGGCCCGAGAGGGAATGCATACATGGAGGAGCGTGATGGCGTTGATTGGGCGGCGTTATGCCCTTCATTAGCCGATGGCGGCTTGTGAGGAATTTAGAGGGAGCCAAGATTCTTGACTTCGATGAGTTTTTGATCGGTTAGTTTTTAAAATCCTTATTTGTTCATTTAAATTATTTATTTTAAATATATATATATATATATATATATATATATATATATATATATATATATATATATATATATATTACTCATTATTTAGTAATATTTTATATTTTAGGATTCGGCGCCGGCCGGTCCACGAGCCACCCCCTCGGGCTTTTTCTCATGGGTCTTTGAGCCGGCGGTGTCTTCATGTGATTGTCGAGCCACTGTGTAAGCTTTTTATTAAAATTTATTATATTCACTATAAAGTCAATATTTAATATACATATTTGATTATTTAAAGTACTTATTTTAAATATGTATGTTACTTATTATTTCATTTTTTTCATGTTTTGAGGATTCGGCGCCAGTGGGTCCACAGGAGCGACCCATTCGAGCATTCTCATATTTTGTTGAGGCAGAGGTGTCTTCTCATGAGACTACCGAGGCGCATGTAAGTTTTTTACTTAAAATTAATTTTATTCAATATAAGGTAAATATTTATTTAATTTTTATAACCTTTACTTGGACTTCGAACAGCATCTCGTCCAGGAGACTACCTCATATTCACCACCAGACCCATCTCAGGAGCCTACAGACCCATCTCAGGAGCCTACTCAGGCGCCCGTTGACACACAGGTTTGATTAAATAAATAACGTTAATGTATTCAATAAAAATAAGAAATGGTACTAATTATTATATATTTTTTAGGTTCATCATTCGGCCCCCGCGGTGGCAACTCCTGACGAGGATGAGTCCGAGTTTCCAGACCCAAGTCATCATGAGGTTCGCCGTACGAGCGGGACCGACCATCCCAAGAAGAAGCACATTCTGGTCAAGGGTCCCCGGACCAGGGGAAGAGGAGATGATCATGACTTGGAGCGCCCGGTTATTAAGAGGAAAAAGGGCGATGGAGGCGATGGCGAGGGCGGTGGGGATGGTATGAGCCTTAGGCCTAGGGATAGTCTCCGGCATACTACATGTGGGACCCATCCTCGATAGTGTATATACATTAGTGTTGTACAATTTATCGTAAATATTATATTTTTTTTTGCATATTTATAAATATTATCTTAGTCTTTATTATTGTTTATAGTTTCACATCCTAAATTGATAAAAAAAAAAAAACGTGACACATTCGAAATAAAGTTAAACATTAATTTAAAAATAAGACGAAACCTAAAAGATAAATAACGTAAAGCTAATGACTACAAGTCTTCAAACAAAAAAGGACTTCGAGCACTTTTCAACCACTAAAACGACAATCCAAAGTATTGCGTATTCTTGATGTATTGAACCTATCTTATTAATTGTACAAATATAAGTTGCGTTCTATATAAAATATTGAAGTTCCGGAGTCTCAAAGCATGATTAATGTACGGCTAAACTACGTAAAAAAGAGTGAAAATGTAATGATAGGGTGTTAGTGGAAAATGGTGGAGTCCTATAGCGCAGTATTTTACTGCACTATAGGTGAGGGACAAATTGCTATAAACGATATTTTACTACGCTAAAGCACTTAGCGTAACGACCCCGTTAAGTGCTTTAGCTTGATAAAATCTCGCGCTAAAGGTAGTTTTGTAACATTTTTTTTGGTTAGGGTATTTTGGTTCAAAATGATTTTTTTGGGGGCATTTTGGTTCGGACCCCAATTATGGAGCCATATTATCGTTTTCAATAAGAGCGGCGCATTTATTAAATCTTACTAATTACTCTTGCCTTTAAAGGATAGGAGACCTTTTTTTGGGTTAGTGCACGCCGACATGCTCAAAATTCCCTTTTGAACTTCTTCCATATTAGGAGGGCTCGTAAGCATCTTATTATCTTCCTCTGTGACTAGGGGATGGTCTCAAGGATCTCATCTTCAAGCACCGAACCTTGAGAAGAAAGTAATGTATGAAATAAATTGAGAGCTTCTGCGATACGGAGACAAGTTCGAATGTGGTTCGAGGTGCTTATTCTCTATCTTTCATAGCGAAGTTTTTCTTATCGGCAAACCAACTCGTTCAAATTGGCCTATATATATATATATATATATATATATATATATATATATATTCATTATCATACATATTAGTAGACTTTAGGCAATTGTGGAGCCATATTATCGTTTTCAATTGGAGCTAGCATTTATTAGATCTTACTAAAAACTCTTGCCCCCGCTTTAATTTATGACACGTTTTATTTCCTCAGTCAATTGACTAAATTATGAAGCTACATGGAATTAGACTAACTTAATATTTTAAATTAAAATTTAGATATTAAAAATACAAAAAGTACTATAAATTGCAATATTAACATAGAATTAATATTTCTAAGCATAAATTATATATGAAGACTAAATTGATTCTTGACGTTCATTTAATGAGTTTATTTATTTTTCCTTAATTTCGTCTAATACTAAGCTTAATTCACCCATTTAACTGGCATAAACTCTTGTTACATGAAATATTAGGAGTAAAATTAAAACTTAATAAATATTAAAAAAAAAGTCTATTTCTATCTATAAATACAAAAATTATATGTTCACAAATTCAGAAAAATGTCAATATTTTTCAATTTATGATTTCACCGAGTAGTATTATTTTACATAATTTAAAAAATGTTACTTTATAGAGTGTCGAGTCGCTTGTGTCCCTTTGGTATTTGATAATTTTTTTTAAACTTCCTTCCTCATGAATAATTTTTTGTTTAAAAATTATCTAATTAGTAGACTATCTAATAAGTCGTCATTAATAATAATGAAGACTTATCAACAATACGTGTTTAACGTACCACATTAATTGTTAATAGTGCGAAGTAAGAAAATATGCAATAAATTATACTTTTTAATTAAAATATTACTACTTTTATATCTTGAGTTTGGGTCCGGGCTTAGCACGGGTCTCAGGTAACCGGTATTTGTAGACTCATCGAACAACCCTAAGTACCTGTTGCGACAGTGATGGTAGAAGTTGAGGTCCATGATTCTATCGGAGGAATCATAGTGCTCGGGAAATTGAGGTGCCTCATACGCATCGGCAATAAGATTTCATCTACATACGCGATAAAAGTATCAAAACGATCGACCACTTTGCTATGACTTGAGGTAGTTAGAGTTGTTGGAACAACAAGTGAACTTGCTGCAACAGGTTATTCACTTGTTGGAACAACTAGTTAACTTGTTGCAACAAGTTCATCGAATTACATGACTTGTTCAAACAACATACTGAATTATATACATATATATAAGTGTTGAAACTTACCCAATCCTCCCACCATTCGTGCATATTTGTCATAACCTTGAAGCCTTTCGCCCCAAATTCATGCATTGAGTACAGTGCTCTCCCACTCTTTTTGGATTTGATCAAGGTTTCAATTTTTTTTTTTTTGGGGGGGTTTACACGCTTGAAAATATCAACTTTTTTCAGCACTTGTGGCACAACTTCAGCAGGAGGAGTAGCAATAGACTACGTAAGTACTTGTTTTCCTTGCTCACAATCGGCAAGTGCCTTGGAAATTGTTTTTGCCCTCTTGCGAATCCGATAGGAGTATAGGGTGGTGAGCTTTTGGATGGTCGGACACCACTCTTGGACATCAAACTCTTTATATTTGGTCGTATCTTTTTGTGCTGAAGCAACTCTTCAACCTTGTTTATCAAACCCTCCATTTTGCACAAGAAATCTTGCATTCACAAGTACAAGAATAAACCTTAGAGGAACCGGCACCAGGCTGAAGAATATCTACTGACCTATAAGGGATATCGTAGTCGCCCACGCGCCCACTTTGGGGAGTATATCCACCAACTCCACCACCACACCATCATCATCTCTTCTTTTATCGACCAAGACCTTCCGCGCTTGTCTTCGCACCATCAAACAATATTCATATCAACGGCCATCCAACACCAACGGATTAACATCAACATCACCATCACCACCACCACCACCATCAATAACACCCATGATGGTGTGGCTCCAATTCTTCTTTTATCCGATCAATCAATTCATCATGCACATTCCCCATGCCCTAAACTAACAAGACATGGCATCCAAGACTCTCGTTTTGTCGGGATAAGCCTTGGGTGCACAACCTACAACAAACAAACAGAGATATATTCAACCAATAAGTGTGTAATGGTTGGAACAAACCTACATATGTTTCAACAACCTCCTAAGGTTGCTTCTGACATATTCTTTAGCTGTTGGAAAAACCAAAGCATTTAACTGACTTTCTCAAGAATGTTGTGATATTTTCCGATAGATTGTGAACTTTGTTGCACAATGAGTAAGTTGTTCCAACATCTTAGGAGTTGTTGCAATATATTCACTATCTGTTGGAAAATATGTACGCTTTTTAACTTCTCAAAACTTGTTTTGATTTTTTCAACATATTACGAGTTGTTGCGAGATAAATGTATCTGTTGCAACAAGTAGTTACTTGTTATAAAACTATTCGGGGATATTTTTCAAAGATTCGACTTACTTTGCTCCTTCGGGGGGTTAAAAGGATCAAGATTCATTTTTTTGTTCTTTGTTTTTGGTAGTCAACCATGCGAGGATCCTTGGAAAACAAACTTCTTCGAGTAGTCCGACTTGACTCAAAGGTGAGGAATGGCTTCAAATGCCCAAGCCTAGAAAAAAATTATGCCACTAAAAATCGAGGAATAATCAATGAAGGAAAAGAATTAAAAAAATAAAACATTGAAGAAAGAAAGTTTACCATGAAGGCCCAAGGGAAGCCATAGGTGTTGAAGTCTTCACATTAGGGTTCAAAGCTTTGCACAAATATTCAACGATCAACTTAAAACTTTTATGACCCCATGGATAGTTATTGAATGCCTCATGATCCTCTGAGAGTTTAATCAAACCAAGTTGTATATTATTCTTTACATCGCTTGCCCAAAGAATAGAATTCACAAACCAAACTAAGCACAATGACTTTTTGTGCTTTCTTGACATAGTTTCTGACTTCAAGTCTGCTAGCAAATCCGCTACCTTGTAGCTCTTTCCACAAACATCCACTAAATCCAAATCATCATCAACCTTGGCTTTGCCTTTCTTGCCTTTCTTGGCTGCCTTGGATGACTTGGGTGTCTTGGCTCCCCTTGGATGACTTGGGTGTCTTGGCTCCTTCTTTAATGTAAGCGTAGGAAGAGGTCAGAAGGAGCATGACACCTCAATCCGGTGATTATGGCAAACTCCTTGATTCCAAAACAAGGCGGCATGCCGCGATAGTTTATCCATATCTCGTCGGTTTTCTGCAAATAATTCTTCGTTTGAAGACCATACACAATGGTCATTTGAAACCTTGCATTGTTGTCCTCGAGCAAATCTAGATACATGTCAAAACATGTGGCCACGAAGAAATCCTCCAAGTCCTCCTCACGAAGTATCTTCCTAAAGTAATCAAAGGGCTTGCCGTGAGCGATCTTACAACAAGATCACCATTCAAATCACCTAGTTTATCCATCCGGCATCTGCGCACACGAAATTTCTCAATGCGAAAGTTTTGACAACTTCATCAGTGGAAGGTCTGTCAATATCAGTCCCAATAGAAGAATCAACAGCCCGTCGTCGACCTTTCAAAAGATGCAATTTTATCTTCTTCATTGTCATCATTATTTTCATCATGTTCTTCTTCTTTTTCTTCTTCTTCTTCTTCTTCTTCTTTATTTTCTTTTTCTTCTTCTATATCTTCTTTATCTACTTGATCTTCTTTACTTTCTTGGCCAGAAACTCCTACTTGAGAGGTTTCTTGTTCAATTTGTTCGAAAGAATATTTGCTGTTGACAAGATCATCTAATGATGCCCCCTTAGCTCTTTTACTAGCGTCGATGATTCCTCCTTTTTTTTTTTTTTTTTTTTCGTGAAGACATTTTATCTGCACACAAAAGATAAGCAAAAACGTTTTCAATTGATTTGTGCACCATTTAAAGTAAACAAATAATGAATTTTTACAATTTGAAGCATATGTTGCAACAAGTGTGTAATATATTGGAACAACTCCATCATATGTTCCAACAACTTCATAAGTTGTTGCTAGATTATCATCTATTGGAAAATATCAATACGATTCTTTACAGACTTCCTCGGCAAGCGTATTGATTATTTCCAACGGATGGATAATGCGTTGCAACAACGCAAAAGTTGTTGGAACATATGATTGAGTTGTTCCCAGCCGTACTAATTTGTTGGAAACCATCGGAAAGCGATTCTTTGCGGCTTCACCGACTTCTGTTTTAACAATTTTCAACAGATTGCAAATCTGTTGCAACAACATATTCCTTTAATAACCTCAAGAATAGCGTTTGGATTTTTACCAATAGATTAGAAATGCATTCCTGTGATTATTGGAGTAAAAAAAAAAAAAAAGCAAGGCCTCTTTTCCTAAACCTTACAAGGACAACAACGGGACAACAACATCTATTTTACTATCGGGGGTGCAATATCGGTGTATTACAAACACACTGGCCATTAAAAAATTGAACAAAATACCGGCCATTGCATAGACACACCACTTGGCGTGTTCTTCCTCTTCTTCTTTAACCAAAATTAATCATTTTAGTACTTTTATTTCTCAAAACCCTAACTTTTGAACTAGAAAAAACATTTGTTTCAATACAAACACACAACCGTCAGAGTTAAACAAAATAAACCAACCTGCATTTGTCAAACAAGTCTTGAAGATTCTTTGTAACAACTTATAAATTTGGAAAAAATCCAAAAAAATTCAAACCCTTTTTGAAACCCCAGGAGAACAAGAACACAAGCGATTGTACCAAAAACTAAAATTTTACAACCACATACACTATTTAACAACCTGAAAACTGACAAGTGGAACAAATAAACCAAATATGGGTTTTGTCAAGCCTAACAAGCCTGCTTTTTGAACTCCTAAGGAGAACGAGAACCTGGCTTGACACCAAATCAATTTTCACAACCACGGCCACAATGTTTACAAACACAACTGACAACTCGAACAAAATAATGAAATAAGGGTTTCTGAAGGCATTGTTGAACAACAAAATAAACAACATTGCGAGACAAACCCATGTTATTCTTCTTCTTCTACGACCAAAATCATCATTTTCTCACTTTGATTTCAAAACCTAACTTTAAAGAAAAAGTTGGCGATTTTACGAGAGAAATGGGAAGCGGCCGATTCATTGTTGAGTCGGCTTTGAAGAGGTTGACGACAGGTTGAAGAATCACATTTATGGAGGTTGAGTCGGTTCGTGGGTTTGAACTTGAGAAAGTTTGAAGAGAGCAGTTGAGATGATCGTGTGTTTTGAATGAAGTTAAGTGTGTTTTGATATGGACGATGTTGAGTTTGAAATAAATGGGGGTTGGATTACATGGTTTGGGATCTTTTTGTATTTTATAAAAGATTAACAAGTTTGGCAAAATACATTTTCAACCTCAATTTTCTTAATCCCAAATTTAATTGGGTTTTGACTTGATGTAGTCCCACTACAAAGTCCCTTTCTAGTAATTTCCAAACTTAAAAGTCACCTGGAGTTAAAATTTTTACCAAGTCAGTCTTCCATTTAATATATTAACAAGTCATGTTACAATTGAAAGAGTCCTTGTCAGTACGAGTGAGAACAGAGACCATATAGGAAAATGTCTTCTAGAAGGTCAAACTGAAGCAGTTCGTTAAATCATAGTATTAATTTCCTAAAATTACAGTCATCTATCTTCGTTATACGCGTCTAAGTTTTTTTTTTTTTCCCTTGTTAAATCTAATTTTACTTTTGTTTTTTAACTATTATATTAGTGTTCCTTTTTAATGGAGGTTATCGCTTGATCATTTTTTTTCCCTTCATATTTCCCTTCAGACATCATAAAAACTTTCCGGTTCACTATATGTCGAAAGTTTCTGAAAATTGCTTTCACAAAGTATCATAAAGGCAGCTAGCCAAAATTTTCTCTGTGTAGTATGATTTATCCGTCATCAAACTCTTATATTGCAATAAAGGCATTATTCAGTGATGAGGTTTGTTTTTTGCTTTGGTATCGTCAGCGGAGCCAAATTTCAGCGAGGGGGTTGAAATATAAAAAGAAAAAACATCTGGCGAAGAAAGCTTTTAGGGGTTAAGCCCCGTCTCTTATATATACATAAAAATAATTTTGCTTATAAAAAATAGTGTTTTTTTTCCCTTTGAGAAGTTGGATGAACACCCTGCGGCTCTTTCTATCAACCGCCACTGCCCGTATAGCCCCATTCTTACGGACACTCTTTATATTTTGCTCAGGTTCAATTTCGTCTTTAGAGTAGTTGAATAAATTTTTCGTTTTGAACAAATTTGGCTTTACTGAACAAATGTGGAGTAAAATTAAAATAAATGGCCTTAAAAACCATTTGTGTAATGCCTCATTATTTCATACACAGGATGGCTCACCGCTGACGTATAAAGATGTCTCGTTAACTCGTTTATTTTAGGAATTAGGAGTAATAATTGTAAGGACTTGTTCACACGAAAAAGTAACGCTGCTTTTGCTATGTTATTACCAAGTAAACCAACCATGCTCAAGTCAATTTAAAATATTATAGACAGTATCTTGTGCAATCTTGAAATTATTGCCAATTCTTTGGAAAGATGAGTCGCCAAGAAGGAGCATGGTTGCTGTCTTAGAGCATGTCAATATTGATAATTTTGTTCCTATAACTAATTAATTGACAACATATATATTGATTACTAGAATGGAAAAAGATGGTGCTAATTATTTCTTTAGGACTCTTTCTACCCATAACGGTGCCATACAAAATTGAAATCTTCCTTGCAACAACGACTTGCTCGATCTAAATTAAATTTATAATAACTTTTTATTTAATTTGTTTAAATAAATGTCACCTTTTATGTTTAGAAATTTGACTTTAAAATTTTTTTTTGTTTGAGATAAGCATAGTGATACAAACTATCTAAAACTGTTAAGGAAAAATTTAATTTGATTTTTATTTTTATTTTTATTTAAATAAAATTCCAAACTTGATCCCCTATAAATTGGACGATCGGGAATAGTTTTTATTTTGACCTGTTATCTTTCTCTTTTCCTTTTCTAATTTCTCTGTACACAGTCCCTTTCAAGTGTTGATTGCTGGGTTAGATTTGGAGAAAGATGCATTTCTCACCGTCAGTAATTTTTTATGTAGATAAAACTATTATTTGGAAATGGAAAGTCGAGGATTATTTTCACGCTAATAAGATGACCAGAAGATTAGACTTAATTAGCAAATAATAATAATAAGCCAAACGATATAGCTAAGCTTGAATAAACATAAAAAAAATCCAAATTTAGATATAACGATCACCTTCACATTTTTTCTATGACGTTCTATGTTGGAATAAACTACTAATATTGTTGAATTCACCTCATTCCAAATTTTTAATAACCTACACTCTAAAGTATGCCAAATAAATATACTCCCTCTTGTCCCAAATTATTTAGTCATGACTTTCTTTTTAGTCACAAAAGAATAATAAATTTCTACATTTAAATAATTGAAGGAAAATATTTTATTGATAAATTTTATGGATCTTCTGAACTCCACAATCTCTTTTGTTTTCTCTTGTTTTTTCTTATTATGAAAATAAGTTACCCCCTATTTATAATAGTAAAAACTTATTTTAACTCAAAACGAGGAAAACTTATTCTTATGATAATTTGTGTATAAATCCTAACTAGACATGAATTAAAATATCAAATCATAACCAATTTGGTTCCTATAATTTTGAATTATTATTTCCAAAAAAAAGTGGTGGCGATATATAATGAAAACCACGCATAAATAAGAAAAAGAAAGGAGTGATTAAGGATTTTTTTTAGTCTTTTAGGTGTTATCAAGGATTGCTAATTCCAATATTAGATCAGTTTAGAATAATAATATTAAATTTTGATATAGACCTTTAATTTATTTTCTTATACTAGAAAATAAATCAACCAAATACATGATAAAATAATCTCAAATTTATATCCGAGGTTATTTTTACGGTCATTATAACCAAATAACCCCTCATGCTCATTGTATAAGAATTTTAGCTATAGAATGGATAACTATTAACAACTATATATAATAACAAGTGAAAGAAGTAATTTAAAAGTTAAAATAAATAATGTATAATATCAAATAAATAATAGTAACAAAAATATAAATATTCTTAACATGTGATAAGTTAAATCACTATTAAACTCCTTTAATAGATTTTTTTTATGGTTCGTGAGCATTTTAATCACAAAAATAGTCCTTGTTTTATTTTCTTCACTTTCACCCAAATCTAGTATGACAAAAATCCCATCGAGTAATCAAGGTGATGAGGTTACCATCCAATTCCTAAAGAACGGTATTGGTGAATTCACTTTTTACATTCTTTTATTTGATTTAAAAGTATATTCACACGTGTTTCTCTTCCAAAGCAGGAGAATCTCATTATCTATAATTCTATATGAAACACATAAGGGCCGTTCAATTCAAAAATTTGTGAAATTTTTTTATTTTGAATGTTCATTTCGACCTTTAATTTCTATCAAAATTGAAATGACGCTTAAAAGCATGTTACTTTCACTGTATTTACAAACATGTCATTTGAAAATTCAAAAACTTTCTAAGAACCCTCTTGAATAAGCACAGCATGTCTCTATCTTGAGTTCATTGGTAAAAATTAATACCCTTCCAAGTTTAAGACTTAAGTTATCTCCCCTCTTTCACCCCAGTTTTGTTTTTCAAAAAGTTTCCAAATTTTAAAGAAAATTTGCTTTAAGATGATTTCAGCAAAATATCGAGCTTGTTTTTGGTTTAAAAAGCCCTTTATTTCAAAAACTTTTTTTAAATCAAAAAACAATCTTTTGGGACGGAGGGGTAAAACACTTCAAATAACTCAAATGATATTTATAGGTAATTAGTTTTTTAAAATGGGGTTACGTAGGCGGGTTGGTTGGGTTTTTAAAAAAAAAAAATTGCGGGTTTTAAATCTAAAAAAAAAAACCAAAAGTTGGGTTTTTTTTCGGGTTTTTTTTTTTTTGGGTTACTGGGTTTATTGTAAAGTTTATAAAAATATATAACTTTTTAAATTTTCTTTAGTGTGTAAGATACGACTATCTAATTAAGATATTTATTAAGAAAATAACACAAAATGTGAGATGAGACATGACATTGTACTAAAATTTCAACGAAAAAGTTAATGAAATTGCATAAAAAAAAATCATCATAATCTAAATGTACTAAAAATCATCTACAATAAATACGGCTAATTTATAAAAATTGAAAATGTCATAATCTAAAAATCTAAGTATAAAAAAAGACCAAAATAAAGTATTAATTCTATAGATGTTAAAAAAAAATAAAATTAAGTTATGTATTTTTACTTTCTAAACTAATATAAAACTTAGAATGATATCCTTATTGTCTTGCTGTTAGATATGAATTTTTTTGTTACTTAGTATTGATTTGTTTTTTGTTGATTTTTATTTTTTCTAATATCATTTATAAATTATTGAATTCAAATTATAATTAAACTTAAAATAATATTTAAAAGAAAAAAAAAATATAAAAAAGTTAAAGAAACATTTATAAATTATATTATAAATAAATATTTTTTTATAAAATATTTTTTAAAATAAATGTAATGTAGGGTTGGTTTGATTCGGTTTGATTTTTTTTTAAAAAAAAATCAAACCAATAGTGTTCGGATTTTCTTTTTAAAACCCCCAAGGAAAAAAATTAGTCGATTTTTTTTTTGGTTTGGTTCGGATTATCGGTTTGATGCGGTTTGTGGGTTTTCTTTTACACCCTCCTTAAAATATGAATTTAAATCAAAAATAACCATTTATTTTTCAACACGAAAAAATGACGATGATGAAAAATTTCCCGGCCCAATTCACCAATATAAATAATTTAAACTCCTTAAACTCTAATTTGTTATGTAATTTTTTTAAGGGTTCATTGGAAGTAAATATCCAAACTGCGACAAAAATACGTCCATTTGATCTAGACTTACTTTTCAATATTATCTTTTTTTAAAATTAACTCCCTTTATTTTTTATCAGTTTTTTTTTGTAAATTAAATTAAAGATCGTGTGAAAGTAAAAAAAATGTTTTTTAAAATATGAAATATTCAAAAAGATATGTTTTTTGGTTATCAAAAAAAAGCATTTCATTGTCAATGTTGTTATCATTGTGGGGAAAAAAGTTTTTTGCAGTAAGAAAGTATACAAATGAATATTGAATTCAGGGTTGTTTATGGGTAAGTGGGCGAAGTTCGAACTTTTTCCCAAAAAAATTTAAAAGCCCAATATATTTAAACCTAGCGGGACAAATAATTTGCACTCGCGATACTATTTGTTGGAAAGGACATTTTAAAATTTTTTTTTTGGAGCCGTCCCCGTAACTTTAAAAGGAAAAAAAAAAAAAAAAAATCTTCTCAAGTTGAAGTTTTGTGCACGGCTAAAAAATATTTGTACAATCAAATCTTCAAAAGGAAAATAATTTTCTAAAACAATCATTGATTGGAAAGCTGATAAAAAATATAGCTATTGTAATTGGATTTTTTTTATATTATTACAGTATAAAATTTAAATTTTTTTAAAATAATGATTATTGTATTTAAAGGGGTACCCCCCCAAACCTCATTATTTTTTTTGGGTTTGGGGGGTTTTAAATTTATAGTTGATGTTTCATCCCTTTTTTTTTTTAAACCCCCTTTTAATTTTTTGAAGATATTCCTTCCTCTTGTCAAATTTGTTTACTTTTAAAAAACCAAAATTTTTGAACTTCGGCTGATTATTTTGTATTCTTTGGGGAACGTGTGCCAAAAAATCTTGGGCTGGCAGTACACGGGCTTTTTGGCCCCCCGGCAAAAAAACTTTTGATTCCCCCAAAAATCGTGAAAGCTACGCCCAATTTGTATTTATTGCTAAATTCTATGGATCTCTACAAACTCCCCTCTCTTTTGTTTTCTCTTGTTTTTTCTTATTATGAAAATTCTGTAGGCCCCATTTTAATAGTAAAGAAAAAAAAACCTTTTTAAATTTTTTTAAAAAATTGACATGAATTAAAATATCAAATCGTAACCAATTTTGGTTTCCTACAATTTTTAAAATTTTTAGTTCCCAAAAATTTTTAAATTAAAACTTACCTCAAAATTTGTGTCGTTTCATTGTAAGTAAACTAACATAAACTCGGAAGACCTGGAACCCTTTTAAGGTTAAGGGAAAACTCTTAACAAATATTAACAAATGTCTAAAGGTTGGGATCGAGCAAAACGAAAAAAAAGTTTGTCAAAAATTTGGGAAAAATTTGGGGAATTTTAAAAAGAAATTTGGGTCAACTTCAAGTATATCTACGGGATTGGGGGTTTTGAGATTTTAAACGTCTAAAAGGTTGTCGGTGTTTTTCGAAAAAACCGTTTGCAATCAAATCGGAGTAGGGAGGAAGGGCTTTTAAACAAAATTTCGACCCGAATCTCGGAAATTCTAGAAACATTTAAAAAAGGCCAAATTTCACCCCAACCCCGATTTGCACTACTATATATACCCCCTTAATCACTTAAATCACTTAATTTTTCACCTTTCCCTTCTCAATTTCCAAACCCTAAACATTTCATACCCAACACTTAAAATATTCCCAATCCCTCGACATTTTTAACCCGACATCCCATTTCCACAAGTCTATATGATAATTTTGGTCATTTTTTTTCTTTTTTAACACCCCAGTCCAAAGTGAAACCTTTTTAAACATTTAACATATTTAACCCCAACAGGATCAAAGTGAAGATTAAAGTGGTTAGGGTTTTGGGGAGTCTACCTTTGTCCTCTTCTCGAAGATTTTTGGGTGGTTTTTTTAAGGTGGAGAAACCATGGGATGAAGTATTCTTGAATTTTGAGGTAATATTTCCTCTTAGTTTCATGTTTATGAGTTTTTTGGAAATTTTTTAAGATTTGAGGAGAAGAAAATTGGGGGAAAGTTAAAATTGCTTTGTGATATTTTGAGTTGTAAATTTAAACTTATTATAATTATTAGTATTTTTTAGCATAATCTTGTTATGAGGGATAATAATGATTTTAAAGGAATTTGTATCACAGTGTATAAGGGGTTATATGAAGTTGTTGTTATGGATTGATTATGAAAAAAATTTTAGGTTAAATTGAGTATAGTTTAAACGTTCTTTTGATTTGGAATTGTTGATGTTTTATTGTGTTTTGGGGAGTTGTTTTGAAGTTTGGGGGGAGAAAGGGGATATGGAGATTAAATTTTTGGGGAAATTCAAAAAAAGGATTTAATTTGAAGGTTTAAAGATAAGCGTACGCGATAACCCTAAAATAGTATGAATGGTTTTTTTGTGAATTCGGGGACCGGGGAATGGTTGGAAAGTCGGTAAAATTCCCGGTATGTTAAGTTTTCCCTTAAAAGGGTGATTTCGTTTTGGGGGAGCGTAAAAAACCATGACTAGAGATTTTTAAACGAGCTTGGTATTGTGGCAGTTTTAGTGTTTTGTTGTTCTTTTGAGGGGCTATCCCCCCTTTTTCCAGTTTTTAAGGCAAAAAAGAATTTTGGGTTTTAAATTTTCCCTTTTCTGATAACTATATTTTTTTTTCTTTGTCGGGGATGAACATTTTTTTGCCTAAAGCAGGGGGTGAAGGCCTTTGGGGGCGTGGGGCGTTGCCCCGACGGATCGTGAATTTTCGGTTTTGACTTGGTCAGAGATATATAATACATTATATTGTTTCATATGGGGGTGGGTGAAAATATTGGGCGTTTTGGGTCGGACTTTGTTTCGTTTAGTTTTTTATCCTTTCACATACTCGGTACATTGTTTCGTCTTGCGTTTTCCCGGGGGGAATTCTCCCCGGGGTTGGTGGGACGGGCGATCCGACTCGGAGCCTTTCCCTCCCGAACCCCCTGGCTCCCGGCTCGGGTGGGGCCCTTTTATGCCATTTTGCTTGTATATTGGGGGGGCCGTCCTTTTTCTTTTCCCCTGTCTCCTGGGGCCCTAACGTTTGTGTATTGGGATGTTATATAAAATTAAAACTTATTTTTTTTGTAGAACATATGTGCGGGCCAGTGGCAATTTTTTTCCCTTTCTATGTTTTATATATCTTTGGTTGTGGGCCGATGCGATTATGGTATTAATCTTACAAGAGATGGTATGCTGGTTTAAATTATTTATAGGCCCGATTTTTGGGGAGATGCAAGTACGGATTAGGGTGCTTGGTTGGGTCGGGCCCCTCCATAAAACGGGGGTGGGGACAAAAAAAATTTCCCCTTTTTCCATTTTAATAATTTACCAAAAAATTTTTTAGCTTGTTTCCTAAGTTTCAAAAATCTTCATTTCTTTCAAGCTCCTTCGGGCTTTTTCTTGATCCCTAAATTCGAAAGGAAGGTATATATTAAAACGTACCCAGTCTGGAAGTCCCAGAAACCCTCCAAACTATTCCCCATTTTCCAAGCCCAAACCAAGGATCAAAATGAAGTTTTAAATGGTTAAGGGTTCAGTGGGGGCCACTTGTCTTTCTTGAAGATGTTTGGGTAGTATTTTTAAGGTGGAGTAACCTGGGTGAAGTATTCTTGAATTTTGAGGTAAGATTTCATCTTAGTTTCATGTTTTATTTTTTGGTAATTATGTTAAG
>NW_026726150.1:0-65373 GCF_029784015.1 Lycium ferocissimum
TCAATTTAGTAGGAAAATCATAAAGATACAAATTTTTGGAGGAAGATTTTTATGGTGATTTTTCACCATCCATGGCCGAATATGCTCCCCCATTTTTGCTCTTCTTGTTTTGTTGCTTCTCTCTTTCTTTGCTTCATGAATATTCTAATAGATATGGACTACTTATATAAATTTTTGCACATAGAAAAATTAATTAAAACTTGGGTTGGGCCATAATGCATGGCCGGCCACCCCATCTCTTTTTGGGCCTCACTTTACTCTTTAATTTTTGAGCCCAATGACTTATAATTTCAAATTTTGAAATTCCCGAAACTAATTTTTAAAATTCCAATTTTTTCCCTCGGCCTTCCTCCGTATTTCCACACCAATAATTTTCATGAACACCACACATATGTTGAATAAAATAAAAATATAGTCTTATTTCTTACAAGTCAAAATTATTTCAAATTTCCCGAACGCACAAAACACGGGATGTAACAGCTTGAGAGCTATTTTGAGGGATGATTTGGCATAGAATTGACTATATTGTGATATGTAGGAATTGATATCATTAGGGATGATGTCATTACTGATGTTTGCATCAGATTCAAATTGAAAGGTTACTAAGTTTGCAAAGGAGATGTTGCCCGAATTGTGTAAAGTTGTAAACTAGATTAAGGTTGGTATATGAGTACGTTCTAGTCTAATAATTGGTACTTGGTATTTTGTGTAGATTTTTCAAGCTCCGGATAGTAAGATAGCTAGCTTGAAAAGCGAATAAAGTATGTTAAGGCTACCCCTTCTTTCATTTTGGCATGATCTTATGATGTGAGCGAACAAATGTGTAAACGAGCTTCCATATTACTCTACTCTTTGAAGCACTAGGAGTACCTCAGTCTTTAATGATCCCATACTCCTTGCTATGATTATTCCTTCTGTTCTTGGGTCCTGAGATTTCATATATTGATGATGCTAGCACAAAAGGTGCTTATCGAAGGCAGTACGACCTTATGTCACTTCGAGCGCTCTAGTTACTCATTATGGTTATGCATCACATTCATTATACATATGCATGTTGACCCTTGACCAGAAGGCGTTATATACGCGTATATTATATGTATATAGGGTATGGGGAAAGGGATAGGCATTATATACACATTACCACCTGATTAGCTGGTATACAGAGATGATGATGATTATGTATGGATCGGGCCGTACGTTCCTCGGCACTATTATATGATATATGGATCGGGCTGTACGTTCCACAGTACTATCAGTTAAGTTATGACCTATGCATATCATGCGCCCTCAGAGGCACTTTCATGTTAAATAGAGTTATACATATGTTCCCAGATGTCTTTCATGATTCTTATGTACTTATGCCTTACATACTCGGTATATTTTCCGTACTGACTCCCCTATTGTTCGGGGGGCTGCGTTCATGGCCGCAGGTTCAGGTAGATGGAGAGACGATCCAGCTCAGTAGGATTTTCCCCTCAGCTATAGTCGGTGCGCTCCACTCGATCTGGAGCTACGGTCTATTTTGGTATGCCATTTTGAGATGTATATGCATCTATGGGTATGGCGGGACCTTGTCCCGTCCTTTCTACAGTTTTATATTCCATTAGAGGTCCGTAGACAGTTGTATACAGTTGGTACGTGATGTTGCTTCTGCCTCACTATTTTGCTTCGGGGTCACATGTCTCACTTTGCATTCTTTAAACCTACGCACCAATATTTGAATTTTATCCCAGTTTTCTGTATCTTTTCTTCTTTTACCTTGAAGACCTCATTCATTTGATTCACTACCAAGAGCAAATCACACCTAGCTTCGATTGATTCAACTCCCAAGCTTTTTCCTAATTCCAAATGTTACACCCCGTACTTCGTACGTCGGAATATTCTAAGTTGGTTGCGACGAGGTATGGACAAGACTTTTAATTTTCGGTTTTGTTGATTTTGTCTCAATGCATAAGTCGCATATTCATTTTTGCGGGTATGAAGTGTTAAGGGTAAGATGGGAATAAGGAAAAAATTAGAGGATGAAAGTTGGAAAAAGAATTTGGGACCAAAAATTGAATTAAGGAAAGTTGGCCATTATTTGAAAAACCCCATAAGTGGCCGGCCACATGTGATGTGGGCCATGGCCACATGGGAGCTTATTACATGATATTAAAGGATGACAAGGGATCATTTTACTCATCTTCATCTCTTAGAAAAATCAAGAAGCTTGGAGAGAAAGAAAGATGGAGACTTTCGGCCATGGAGAGAAAAAAAAAAAAATTGGAAGACCAAAATTGACCATGGAAAAATTATTTTCTTCTTGTTTTCCTACTCTTTGGAAGGTGCTAAACAACATGAAGTGGTTGTTGAATCAAGCAAAGCTTTTGTTCTTGCAAAACCACACCTTGGCCGAATGAAGAACAAGTGAGAAAGGTAAGGATTTTATCTTCCTTCATGTGTTGTTGGTGATTGGTATGTGTGGTGATATATGGAAATGAATGAAGTTTATAAAAATATGGTGTTGTGTGTGCTTGGCCGTGTATGTATGGTTAGTGTAGAGGTGAAGAATTAAGTGTACGTAGCATGTTTGCAAGTTGTTTTGGCATGTAGAAATGAATGAAAAATCATGAAAATATGGATGTTGAAGTCAAGCCTTGGATATTGATGTTGGCCGTGTATGTGTATTGTATGTCTAAGAGTGATGAATCAATTCTAGTTTGCATGTTGGTTGTTGTAGTGTGTTGGAATGAATGGAAATCATGAAACTTTGAATGTTGGTGCTTGGCGGGATTGTGGTGTGTGTGTGTAGGGGCTGTTTTGGAGGAGCTTGGTGAACTAATTTAATGTGGTGTTTTGGTTGTTGTTTGTTGTGGATTATGTGATAAAAATAAAGGTATAATGACTTATGTCGAAGTTGTAGTGTTGCGGGCTGTTTTGGAAGTCAATATGGTTCTATTATGTTTTCTTATAATTATGAAGGTAATGTGGTAATGTATGGAACCGTTGACGTAGTTTGTGAAATTGAAAGAAAGAAAACGTATTATTGTCGTATTCATTAAGTTGGAAGGTTTGGATTTCATAGTAGATTGTTTGAATTGTCTTGAATACTTTGTGGATTGTACGGAATGTTCTTAAATCTTGTTTGGATGGTTGTTGGTTTGGTTGTTGTTGATATTAGCCGAGTTGAAATCTCGGGGTTGGTGATTATATGGAAATGCTGCCCAATTTTTTGGTAGAAAAAGCAATGGTTTGGAATTGGATCCTTTAGCGGCTGGACTAATGTTCGATGCCTATTGATGTTGTTGTAGATTTTTGAGAAGACGAACTTACGTTTGGATTAGCTTAGGAAGCAAGCAGTATGTGAAGCTTACCCTTCTTTTCTTTTTGGCATGTCTTAGACGAAATTAAGGTATGACATAATATATGCCTCGGGGTAATTCCATTCGTAGATTTCAAGTAGGTTTGTGAATCGTATTTGCTTGTGCTGTAGGCATCCTTAGTATGGTCAGGCTGTGGTTTGTATGTCTTCGATATGGTTGAGTTTGGAATATTGTGTAAGCAATTCGTATAAGTTCCTTGATGTTCGTATCTTTAACGCGGTTGAGTTATGACACTTATGTCTTTGGTAGGATTAAACTTTTAAGGTTTCAAAAGAGTTCTATTTTCAAAAGAATCTTGTTGTCAAAAGAGACTCGTTCCAAAACGACCTTGAAACTACGAACGTCCGTAACTTTTGCATACGACCTCGAAACGCCCCAAAACATAATATGTAAGTTCATAAGGCATCACTCTCCCCTACCCCTCGTAGTCGGGCTCGGACGGGGGTCGGCACCCGTCCGTGGGGCCCGCGGCCTTTCTATGCTACCTTTATGGATTTTTCGAAAAATTTAATATTTTCTTCATTATGACTATTTATTTATGTATTTGTCGAGTTGGAAATAAGGATTTTATGTCCATGATTTTGATACATAATTGTGGTTTCTAAAATTCGGTTTGACATGTTCCCGAGCGAAATTCGGAAGAAAACTTGATTTGACTATGGTTTTGGATTTTCAAAAAGAGGGTTCGTTTTGATCATTCGATTGAGTCTGTGATGATGTCGGATGTGCGTGTGGTTACTTACGATCTGTTCGTGCGTTCTGTGTTACCTCTTTCACCGGATCCCGGGCCGGTATATGATCGTGCGCACTATGATATATTGCAGAGTTATCTTTGTGTTACGGTTCCGAGACCTCGCCATAGGGGCGGGTTCCGTTTATGAAGTTATCTTTTGTGATATGGCTTATGATGTGTTGTGATGATGTGTTGTGTTCGGGGATACGGAGATTTGAAATCTTCTGGAGTTATCTTTGTGTTGTGGCGCCGGATAGGGTGGCGACCACGTTCGTCCGCCGGGTCCTATGGACCGCATTTGATATGTGATGATGTGTGATGAGTTTGTTCTCAGATGATGAGTTTGATCACCGATGATGAGCGTGCATCCCACATCGGTCCTTTGTCATTCCATATGACGGATTACGATGCGTTCGGTATGAGTATGCATGATTTGTGTGTTGGATGTAAGTACTTAGATAGTTGGGTTATTACGACTTCACTTTCTCGTACTTCCTACTTTAGTTATGACCTCGTTTGATGTATGCTATGCTTTACATGCTCGGTACATATTTCGTGCGACCCCCTTTCTTCGGGGGCTGCGTTTCATGCCACGCGGTACCCGCGGATGAGTCGGTGATGCTAGCGAGAAGATGCTCACCGGATTGGCGAGCTCCATTTCCTCGAGGCCGCCGAGTCGAGTGCTTTGTAGGGTGTTCGAAGTTATGATAGAGACTTTGCGAACGTGTCGAGTGTATGATATGTCGGAGTTCGTTTTGTAAGCGGCTATGTAAGCCGGTGTGTTTGTATGCATTATGCTACCGATGTGTTTGGCAAGCGGCTATATAAGCCGAAGTTCAGTTAGGCCTTACATTACAGTTTTCATACGATTGCAGATTTTATTTGGTTGGAAAAAAAAAACGGAAGGCATGTTTGTTTTTACGAAAAAAATTTCATATCGTGTGTATGTTATGTTTTGTGGGCCCAGTGTGGTCATGAGTGTTACGTTAGTCAGCGGGTTCGCTCGGCCCTAGGTAAGGGTCGGGTGCCCATCATACCCTATCGGAAATTGGGGTGTGACACCAAACCTGCAATCATAACCTCATACTTAGCTTCATTGTTAGTCAATTTCACAGTTCTTATTTCCCTACCTAATGACTTCTCCTGCAGGTGTTCTAAGTAAGATTCCTAGTTCGTGTTACACCTCGCATTTTGCACTTTCGGATATTTCGAGACAATGGCGGAAAGCTTAGGGCAAGGTCACTTTTTGGTTTCGTTGTAAGGCGTAAGCCGTTGGAAAATATTATTAGTGTGGAAATAATGAGAAAGACTGAGGGCAAAAATGGAAAATTTGCAAAAATGGCATTTTGGTAATTTTGTGGAAAGACGAGGGACAAAATGGTAATTGTACAAAACTCTAGAAAAATTCAAGAAAGGGAAATGAAGAGAATTCTAGAAAAAGAAAAAAAAAAGAAAGGAAAACTCTAGAGAGGGGCATGTGCCCCTCACATGCTTTCTACATATATATATATATATAAGTTGGTCACATTTTTAATTAAGAGAGGAAGAGAAAGCAAGAAAGAAAAGAAAGAAAGAGGAGAGAAAGACACGGCCATGGCTGGCCGTGACTCAGCCATGGGTTGTGGTGGAAAGAAAAATAGTTTCTTCATGTTTTCTTATCAATTAGGAGGCCCTCGTCGTCGTAGAATAGTTGTGGAGACAAGGAGACTACTCGTTTGGTAAAAAAGAGCAAGCTAGCCGTGTGAAGAAGTGGAAGGAAAAGGTATGACTCCACCTTATTTTATATGTGTTTTGCATGGTTTATGGATGTTGTGGAGTGTATAAATAAGTGAAGTTCATGAAGTTATGGTGTTGTTGTATGTGGCCGAGCATGTGTGTGTGATTGTGTTGTGTTTTGGTTGTTGATATAATGTGTAGAAACTAATGAAATTCATGGAAATATTGATGTGTTGTTGTAGCCGTGTGGTTGGATGTTGGCCGTGTGTAGGGGCTGTTTTGGTAGCATATGGTGGATTAAAATTATATAGCATTTTGGGTTGGTTGTCGTTATAGATTTTATGATGAAAATGGATATTTGAAGACTCGTGTTGAAGTTGTAATGGTTGCGGGTTGTTTTGGAAGTCAATATGATTCTAATATGTTTTCTTATATATATGAAGGTAATATTGTAAATGTATGAAATTGTTGGGATAGTGTATGAATTTGAAAGAAAAAGAATGCATTGTGTTGCTCTTGCTAAGTTTGGAAAGGTTTCGGGTGAAGTAGTATATTGTTGGAGTTGTTTTGAATATTTTGTGGATTGCTTGGAATGTTTTAAATCATGTGTAAATGGTTGCGGATTAGTAATGAATATATGAGCATTGGAATTAGATTGAATGTAAGTAGTATGATATGGAATTATAAGAAAAAGATTGAGAATGTTAGAATGTATTTTGGGTTGAATATTGCCATTATGATTGAAAGTTTGGCACGGTTGAATTCCCGGATTGCTATTGATGTTGATTTGGGCCGAGCCATATTCTCGGGATGGTGCGTTTACGGGGGGAGGTCTTGCCGAAATTCCGGCAAGACGAGAACAAACTCAAGATTGGAATTTTAAAGCTTCATGAATAGTAGCGGCAAGCATGACCAAATCACGAGGTTTTGGCGAACTTTGGACAAGGATTTGGAATAGCGTAAGCGGCGAGGAAAAGGTACGTAAGGCTTACCCCTTCCTTCTTTGGCATGTCATAGATGTGATAGGCTTGAATGTGTGCCTCGGGGGCTACTCTAACTCTAGAAATCTGAGTTTGGATTTAGTTACTATTTATTCAGTAAAATTGAACTAAATGAATGCGCTTTTTGTAAATAAATGTTTAAATGTGTGTAACTCTTAAAAAGGGAACCGGAATGTCTTGAAACCTTTGAGGATGAACCAGTGAAACATAATGACCATGTTTTTATGTTAGTTACCTGACTTGATCCGATGTGGGCCCACAAACCCCGAGACCTAGGGTATAGTATCATTTGCCTTATCTCCGTACAATAACTAAGGGAAACCTTTGGCTAATATCCTAAGTCTGTTATAAGTACCTGTTAACTCAGATTTAAATGTTCTGGCATAGAAATTCCGATCCAAGTATTTTGGTACAAGCATTCCGATATGATAATCCCGGTATGAATATTCCGGTATGAGCATCTGATGTAAGTATTCTGCTATATGCATTTGGATATAGGCCGTCTGATCCGTATGTTCTAATATGAGTATGTTCTATAAGTCTTAATGTTCTCCATACCTGACCCCGGATCGCTTGGAAAGTCCGAAGAGGTTTTTGTGTGTTAAACGCTTATAACTCTTCGATGCTAACCGGGAAGAACCCGAGACTTGTTCTGAATCTTCAAATGTTAATAAGAGTCTGTATTCATCGAGTCTGATTTCATATGCATATGTTTCTGCACTACTCTGCTCGTGCGCGACTCAATGTATCTTTCACTGAGTCCCGGGCCAGGGCATGTTATGATCTCGTGTGTACGTTACGATACGGTTCTGATCACTGAGTCCCGGGCCAGGATATGTTCTCGTGCGCACTTCTCTGCACTATTCACCGAGTCCCTCATACTTGCGGGCCGGGACACGTTATCTGTATGTGATTATGATGTGAAGTTGTGGGGATGGTGGCCAGGATGGCACATGATTATTATTCACCGAGACCCGCAGTAGAGGGCCGGGACACGTTATGTATACATGACTCTGAGATGCAGGATTTTATCTACCGAGTCCCTTAATAAAGGGCCGGGACACGTTATTTGCATACATGACATCTGATTCTGCTATACATGATCCTGTTCACCGAGTCCCTCATCGGAGGGCCGGGACACGTCATACACATATGAGATTTATGATTTTGATATGTATTCTGTGTTCTGCCCGACATATGTCATCTTCTGAGCCTTCTGTATGTTCTGTACTCTGTCTGATATATGCCAGTCTCGGCACGATCTGTATGTTCTGTATTCCGTCCGGTACATGACCTCATCTGAACATTCTGTACGCTCTGTCTGACGGGTGACATCACGGATTCACTCTGTATTTTCTGTACCTCTTCGGACATGCGGTCTGTGATTGCTAATTAAGAAGTTTAGGCATTCTGATTGGCTATTTGTTGTCTTTTGTAAACTTTTGGGTATATGAAACAGGTATGTGTGGATTGTGTCTGAAAGGTAACCATCTGCTATTCTGAATATGTATGTACTTGGTAGTTCTGTCTGTTTCAGGTATAGATCTGTTTCTCCGTATTGCATGCCTTACGTACTCAGTACATTTTTCGTACTGACCCCCTGTTCTTCTGGGCTGCGTTTCATGCCGCGCAGGTACCCACAGATGAGTTGATGATGTTCCAGTATGACTGATGAGCTCCAATTCCTTCTGGAGCACCGCGGAGTCAGAGTATGTACGTTGTGTCTTCTGGATGGCATTAGAGACTTTGCAGACAGTGTTGTGGGTGTGATGTGTCAGTCTGTCAGCGGCTCCATCAGCCGGCTTGTCAATTCATGTTATGAATTAAATTTTGTATAATTGCAGATTTTGTCAAGTTTGTAAGCTTCATTATGTATTTCGCGACTATTCAGTTCAGTTTGATTTAAGAAAAGAAAAAAAAAATTTGCATGTACGATAAAGGTCTGCGGGTTCGCTCGGCCTTAAATCGAGGTCGGGTGCCCATCACGTCCCTCGGAAATTGGGGCGTGACAGTTCGGAACCCTTTACGTTGGATGCACCATACGTAAGTAAGGTCCAGACTCTAGACGTAGCACCAGAAGCTACTACAGGATCCTTTTCCACTTCCAGAATCATTCCCGAAGTGAAATCTGCTATGAAATCAGCCAACACTTGGGATTTTATTGCCGTTTTGGGCTTATATTCTATATCATACCCACTAGTTTCTACAGCCCATTTAGCTAATCAACCTGATAACTTAGGTTTTATTATATTCCTTAATGGATAAATTGTTACAACGCAAATAGGATGACATTGAAATACGGTCTTAACTTTCTAGCCGAAGTTATTAAGGCCAATACTAGTTTTTGTAAATGCAGATATCTAGTTTCTGCACTAGCTAGAGTTCTACTTACGTAATAAATTGGAAACTGCATACCTTGGTCCTCCTGGACTAACACAACACTAACCGCTACCTCGGACACTGCCAAGTACAAAAGTAATTTTTCGTCCGCTTTCAGCTTGTGCAGCAACGGTGGACTAAAAAGATATTTCTTCAAATCGCTCAAACCTTGTTGACAATCCAGAGTCCAATCAAAGTCCTTCTTCTTATTAAAAACGAAAATAACTTATGATGCTTCTCCAAAGACCTGGAAATGAATCGACTTAAGGCAGTTATCCTTCCAGTAAGGCTCTACACCATCTTCACATCCTCAATGACTTCTGGAATCTCTTCAATAGGTTTGATTTTATCTGGATTTATTTCAATTCCTCTGTTCGATACTAGAAAACCCAAGAACTTTCCCGAGCCTACTCCAAAAACACATTTCTTCGGATTTAACTTTATGTCGTACTTCCGAAGCACACCGAACATTTCTTGCAAATGCTTCAAATGGTCTCCTAGTTCCAGGGACTTAACTAATATATAGTCTATATAAACCTCCATTGTATTACCTGTTCATTTTTCAAACATGTGATTAACTAGGCGTTGATTTGTTGCTCCAGCATTTTTTAAACCAAATGGCATTACATTATAACAATGTGTTCCATACTTTCTAATAGAAGAAGTTTTCTCTTGATCCTTCGGATTCATCCTTATTTGGTTGTACCCAAAGTAAGCATCTAGAAAACTTAACATCTCATGCCCTATCATTGCATCAATCATACGATCAATGTGTGGCAAAGGAAAAGAATCCTTCGGACAAGCCTTATTTAAATTTTTGAAGTCTATACACATCCTATATTTCTTAACTTTTTAGGCACTACAACCACATTCCCAACCAATCAGGATATTTAGCTTCTCGAATAGAACTAATATTTAATAACTTAGTTACCTCTTCCTTAGCAAACTTGTTTTTAACCTCTGCAATGGACCTCCGCTTCTACTTTACCGGTGGAAAGCTGGGATCTAGGCTCAACTTGTGAGTTGTGATCTCTGATGGTATACCTGTCATGTCTAAATGGGACCACGCAAAACAATCTGCATTAGCTTTAAGAAATTCAATAAAATTACTCCTGAGCTCCGGAGTTAAACCGGTGCCCAGGTAAACATTCCTTTCGAGCCATTTGATGAACAAGACCACTTGCTCGAGTTCCTCTATGGTCGACTTTGTAGCATCTGAATTATCCGATACAACAAACGATCTGGGAACTCGATATAGATATTCTTCCTCATCAATATCTTCAGTTTTTTCTTCCAACTTCTCCGAGTTTGCAGCTTCTGCTTCCATCGGCTTTTCCTGAATTATATGCATCGGTTTCTATAATTGTTATTTATCCGATATTTCCTTATTATTTGCATCTTTCTCTTTTTCCAACATTCCCTCAATTGCAAACATTTCCTCAACCGCTGGTTGATCCCCCCGAATTTCCTTAATCCCCTTCGGAGTAGGAAACTACAGGGTCGTATGCAGAGTTGATGGCACAGCCTCCATATCATGTATCCATGGTCTACCAAATAACTCATTGTACTGCATTACACTGTCGATGACATGGAAATTCGTTAGCCGCATTGTTCCGGCTGCATCAACTGGCAGGATGATTTCCCCTTTTGTCATGTCACTTGCCATGTTGAAACCATTCAGAACTCAAATTGCCGGAATAATTTGATCGAGTAAAGTCATTTATTCTAACATCCTCCATTGGATTATATTGGCCGAGCTACCTGGAACAATCAAGATATGTTTAACAAGAAACTTATTAATATTAACGGAAATTACCAACACGAAATTGTGCGAATGGGCAATATTCTCTGCATTTTCATGATTGAAAGTGATCGCCTCATTCCGCAAGTAATCCTTGGATCTCTTCTATTGATTCACCGACACTTTCGTTTTCTTTGAAGCCACGATGCTGGTTTCTGCAAAGTCTGCTCCTTGGATAATCAAGTTAATAACATGTTGTGGATTAATTGGTTCCATAGGCTTATTTGCATCTTTATTTTTGCTGTAATTTGCCTTGGCACGATCACTTAAGAATTCTCTCAAGTTTTCTTCCTTTAATAACTGTGCTACTTCATCTCTCAAGTGACGACGATCTTCAGTCTGATAGCCGTGCGTTTGATGGTCAGCATATATCAACCTCTGATCCCTTAGTTTAGGATCCTTCGGATATCTTTCAGGAATTTGGCCCCTTTAATACGCCCAATTGCTAACACCAACTCAGCTGCATCTATTTTGAAGTTATATTCCGACAACCTGGGACTTTTCAAATTATTAGAAAAGGAAGTCCCAGCGGCATTCTCCTTTTGAAAATATCTGCCTGAAGGTTTGTGATCGTAACGCCTGTCACCACCACCTCTCTCATATGAGAAAGATCAATTATTCTGCCTTCGCTCTGACCGAAAGTTTGACTGCTTGATGTGCCGTGGAATTATGGCACATATAATGCTTTTTAACTCTAAAGTTTTACTTGCTTTCAAGTAAGTTTGTGTTAGTTTGATATGTTTTGTGTGTTTTGCAGGTATTTGGAAGTTAGAATGCTCAGCAAGCGAAATCAAGGAAATCAAGTGTTCTGCATCGGTGTGCGCCTAAGTACGGACCGTCGACATGTCCGTCGTTGTGGTCGTAGAATTGCATGGAGAGTTCTTGTAGCTAAGGAATATCGATGACATGCAGATCTGGAAGATTGACGGACCGTCAACATGTTCGACCGTCCGTCGAATTGCCTCATCGACATACATCCTGCAAAGTGTAAAGTATCAATCAGACCGTCAACTTGCACCGTCGACACGATCGACGGTCATCGAAATGCAAAGACAGTTGAGGTTCTGTGATTTGAAATTTTGTAATCAGATCATCGTCATGCACCATCGACATGTCAACGACAATCAAAGCACAACGATGACCCGTCGAGTTGCAAGCTGACCTAGAACTGGATTGGGATTAATTATTCAGAGTTTAGCTTGTATAAATACCTGTTTTGGTTTTATATTTCAGATATCTGGAGTTTTAGACTTGTAGTAATTACTTTTGGGATTTTATTACTTTTGAACATTTTCCAGACAATTACATTCGTTTACTTTCAAGTTTTATTTGTAAGTTCAATACAAAATTTAATTATGCAATCTTCAATCTTTTATTATTTTCTTATTGTCATGAGTAGTTAAACACTTTTACTGAGGCTGTGAACCCAAGGATGGGCATTTTGTGATTGGGCATTGTGATTGATATACGCATAATAGATTGTTAGGGTTTATTTGTTCTTCGTTTTCAGCATATTAATGGTTGCAAACATTAGCTAACGCCATAAACTTTGGTTTATTTGGAAAAATAACTAGGATTTGGTAAGAGCAAATAACAAGAACTCAAGGATTTAAACCTTCTTTAATAAATTCACTTAGGAATAAGAGGAATTTACTTGGCATAATTAACCGTTCTTCATGCATACTTTCTTATCTTTGGAAAAAGCATAGAAAGAAATAACCTTTTCTTATTGGGAGATAGTCTAGATTCACATAGTGGTTAAGTGCATCCATACAAACGATCCATTAGAAGTTTATCAAGATCGATACCCATGATCATACACTTTATCTGAAGGGGATACAACCTTGGTTTTTTTTACCCATATATTTACAACTTTAAATCATTTGTCACTCTAAATTAGTGCACAAACCAAAACTCCTATAAAACCCCTTTTCTGGAATACACCAGGACCGCAAGATTAATATAATACCTGTTTAGTAAAATTTTCACACTATATTCTCTATGGGATTCGACCCCAACCTAGTTGAGTTACTATATTTGACATCGTCCGCTTTACACTATTAAAAGGTGTAATTTGAGCATATCAAATTTTGGCGCCGTTGCCCGGGATTACGGTTTTGAAATTACTAAATAGTGTTTACACTTCTTAAAGTCTTTGTCCTATTCCAACACACCTTGTTTGCTACCTTGTGAACCAGGTGATCATGACCAACAACAAACTTCCAGTCGACAACTTTTTTGTTGATGAGTCAGAAGCAGAGGAAGACTTTGCATCTGCAATAATTCATCTGAGGGTGACTGCTGCTACTATTAAGTTTAATCAGTCCCTCTATCACATGCTCAAAAAAAAGGGATACTTTTGGAATGTAGTCGATGATGATCCTCACCTACATATAACAAACTTTCTAGAGGTATGTATGCTCTCATCATATCCAAAGGGGTGTGACTCAAGAAGTCAAGGCTGAAACTCTTCAAATATTCTTTAGCCGGAGAAGTAAGAAAATAGTTCACAAAGTCGCCTAAAACTCTATTGCTACATGGGAAGAGATGGTCAAAATGTTTTCTAGAAGTGGTATCCCCGAGTAAAAGAGCCGAGATTCGTGATCAAATTTATGAGTTCAAACAATGTCATGGGAGAAACTTTTGAAGTCTTGGGAGAGGTACAAAGAATATTTGGATAGAGTCCAAACCATGGTTTCCCGCATTATATTTTGAAGGAGAAGTTCTACTACAGAGGTTTGGATCCTATGACCCAAGCAATAGCCAATAATACCGTTAGTGGGTGTTTCATGAATAAGTCCTATGCTACTATTACTGATATACTTAATCGATTGACTACACACAGTCAAGCATGGCACTCGAGTAATTCGGATGGTTTATCACTTGGGACACCATTGATCCAAAATATTGTGAAGGATAATCAGGAGACGCAGCAAGTATTGGCACAACTAGCCATGAATATATCTTTACTGATGAAAAGGATTGATGAGAGGGAGTCGAAGAAGGTAAAAGTTTGTGAAGATATCTCAAGCATATGCCTAGAATGTACCAAGTCCAAGAGGGTCCATATCAAGAGGGTCCCCCTCCGCTAGTTGAGAATGTTCAATATGCAGATTATATAGCGAAAGGTGAAATTCTGGGGCCAGTTAAAAGATACTGGAGACCTCAACAAGGGCAAGATGCATAGAACAACAACCACGGGAACTACAACAACAACCAAGGGAACTACAACAACAACTATGGTGGAGTGAACCAAGGTAGATACAACAACAACAATGGTAACTTCAGAAACAGAAGTTCCAACCCTTACATTCCACCAAAAGGCAGTCTAATGATCAAGGTAGTTCGAGGTTGGAGTCAATGCTTGAAAAAGTGTTGGCAAGTCAGAAAAACACTGAAAAGACATTATCTGGGCTAGCAGAGACTAAAGTTTCTCACTCAGTGGCTATTCAAAACCTTGAACCGCAGATGCATGACCTTTCCAGAGAGCAGCATCCTGCTAGAAAGGGAGGACTTCCCAGTGATACTATTCCAAATGCAAAGCATGGTGGTGGTGTGGAGCGTACTTTTTCTATAGGATGAGAAGCGATAAAATACTTCAAAGTGGATGACAATAAGGTGGTTGATCTAGATCCGATAATGAGGAAGAAAGGTGCATTCGATGTACATATAGTAGATGATGAGGTCCGTGTTGAAGAAAAGTCGCCGATATTCTAGATGTTGTCGTCGATACTAGGAAACAAATAATAAAAGGGGCTCTTCTCCCTTTGACTCGGATGTACAAAGTAAAACCTCCCTTTCCTCAGAGGTTGGCCAAGAAGAATGATGATGCTAAGTGTCAAAAGTTCTATGATCAGTTGAAGCAGTTAACAGTGAATTTTCCATTCTTAGATGCTGTCAAAGAGATGGCAGGATTTTCCAAGTTTGTGAAAGACCTGCTTACGAAGAAGAGGTCTGTTTAACATGAGACAGTGAATTTAACTCATCATTTGAGTTCGATTATTTCTTCCACCATAGTTCAGAAGAAGGGAGATCCATGGGGCGTTCACCATTCCGTGTAATATTAGGCTTCATGCATTCGCTCGTGCTCTGTATGATAATGGGGGGAGCATCAATCTACTGCCCCTTGCTATTTTTAAGCAATTCGGGTTGGGAATGCCTAGACTAACTTCTATGCGATTACAAATGGCGGACAGATCCATCAAGAAGCCAGTTGGGGTTATAGATGATGTGTTGGTACAAGTGGGTAAGTTCATGTTGCCTGCTGACTTCGTTATTCTGGATTGTGCGGTTGATAAAGATATTCCCATCATCTTGGGAAGACCATTCCTTGCCATGGGCAGAGTGCTTATGGACTCTGAAAAGAACGAAATCAAGTTCCGAGTGAATGATGAAGAGGTGACTTTTCAAGCAAGTAAGGGGATGAAGTTGCCAAGTGCTTATGAGAATATCTCGGTTATTGATTTGTTTGATGGGATTGATGATGTTGTCGAACATAAAATGGAAGAAGAAAGTTTGGGAGAGGCTCTTACTGCTATTCTGGTGAACTTTAATGCTAAAGATATGGAGGGCTATGTGGAAACTGTAAATACGCTTGAGCTCTGGGTTCTTACACTTACCACCCAAGAAAGCTTGATCTTGATCTCGCAAATAGAGCTTCTCCACCAGCTAAGCCATCTATTGTTGAGCCACTAAAGCTTAAGCTTAAGTAGCTCCCATCACACTTGAGGTATGAGTTCCTTGATCCAAATAAGACATTGCCAGTTATCGTTTCATCATTACTGACTGAGGAACAAATTGAGCAATTAGTAGAGATTTTGCACGAGTACAGACGCACTATTGGTTAGACCATAGCAGACATTCGAGGTATTCCTTCTAGTATTTGTGAGCATAAAATTTAGCTAGAAGAGGACAGCAAGCCGAGTGTTGAACATCAGCGGAGATTGAACCAAAACATGCAAGAGGTCATGAAAAAAGAGATCATAAAGTGGTTAGATGCTGGGGTAGTGTATTCGATTGCAGACAGCAAGTGGGTGAGTCCTGTTCAATATGTTCCAAAGAAAGGAAGTATCACTGTGGTGCCCAATGCAAAGAATGAGTTGATTCCCACTCGTACAGGCCATTCGGATGGCGTGTTTGTGGACTATAGGAAGCTGAACTCGCCTACTTGTAAAGACCATTTTCCATGTCGTTCATTGATCAAATCTTTGGATAGGCTTGCTGGGAGCTCTTACTATTGCTTCCTAGATAGGTAATCTGGCTACAATCAGATCAACATTGCTTTAGAAGATCAAGAGAAGACGACTTTCACTTGTCCTTATGGGACGTTTGCGTTCAGCCGAATGCCTTTTGGGTTGTGCAATGCATCAGCAACTTTTTAGAGGTGCATGATGTCGATCTTTTCTGACATGGTAGAAGATTTCTTGGAAGTGTTCATGGATGATTTCTCTGTTGTTGGCAATTCATTTGATGATTGTCTTGACCATCTGGGTCAAGTACTGAAAAGATGTGAAGAGACAAATCTCGTGCTAAATTGGGAGAAGTGCCACTTTATGGTGAAGAAGGGATCGTCCTCGGTCATAAAATCTCTAAAAGGGAATTGAGGTCGATCAAGCGAAGATAGATGTGATTGCAAAACTTCCTCCACCCATCTCAGTCAAAGGTGTCCAAACTTTCTTGGGACATGCTGGGTTCTACAGGCGCTTCATCAAAGATTTCTCTAAGATTGCTAACCCGATGTGCAAGCTTCTTGAAAAAAAGGCTAAGTTTGAGTTTGATGACAAGTGCCGAAAGGCATTTGATGAATTGAAGGAGCGTCTCACTTCTGCTCCTATTATTGTTACTCCTGATTGGTCCTTGCCTTTTGAGTTAATGTGTAATGTGAGTGGTGTTTTGCTTGTCCTGAGGCACAATAAAAGTATGCACCCGATCAACTATACTAGTAGGACTTTTAATGTGATGCAGATGAACTACACGGTGGCTGAGCAAGAGTTTCTTGCTATAGTGTATGCGTTTGAGAATTTTAGATACTATTGTTGGGATCCAAGGTTGTGGTGTACACTGATTTTGAGGTATCTTATGGAAAAGAAAGAAGCTAAGTCGTGACTGATTCGTTGGGTCCTTTTATTGCAAGAGTTTGATTTTGAGGTGAAAGATCGAAAAGGGTCCGAAAATCAAGTTGCTGACCATCTCTCTAGGCTTGAGGAAACTGGGGTGCCAGCAGAGGAACTTGATATTGATGATGCTTTTCTAGATGAGCAAGTTTTGGCGATGTCTATGCAAGTGGCACCTTGGTATGCGGATTTTGCTAATTACTTGGTGACTAGTATCATTCCTGACGAGATCAAATCTTATCAGGAAAAGAAGTTTTTGCGGGATTCTCGTCAGTACTATTGGGATGAACCATATTTATTCAGAACTTCCGCTGATATCATTATTCGGCATTGTGTTCCAGAGAGTGAGGTGTTGGAGATTCTGAAGGCTTGTCACGACTTTCCGATTGGGGGACATCATAGTGGTACGAGGACTGCTGCAAAGGTTCTCGAATGTGGTTACTATTGGCCTACTCTCTTTCATGATGCTAATTTGATGGTGCGTTCTTGTGATCAGTGCCAACGGCAGGGGAATATTGGTAGGAGGCAAGAGATGCCTATGAACTTTGTAATGGAAGTTGAGGTGTTCGATGTTTGGGGGATTGATTTTATGGGGCCCTTTGTAAGCTCTTGTGGCATGAAGTACATCTTGGTGGCTGTTGACTATGTTTCTAAATGGGTAGAAGCGGTGGCTTTACCTAATAACGAAGCCAAGAGTACCATGTGATTCTTGAAAAAGAACATATTTACTCGTTTTGGTACCCCAATGGCGATAATCAGTGATGGTGGTTCTCACTTTTGCAATAGAGATTTTGCGGGATTGATGGAGAAGTATGGAGTTAAGCATAGGGTGGCAACCTTTTATCATCCTCAGACAAGTGGGCAAGTTGAAGTCTCTAATCGGGAGATAAAGAGTATTTTAGCAAAAACGGTGAATGCGAACATAATTGATTGGGCCCGCAAGCTCGATGATGCTCTATGGGCTTATCGGACTGCCTTCAAGACTCCGATTGGGACTTCGCCTTTCAAGCTAGTTTTTGGTAAAGCATGTCACCTGCAGTTGAACTTGAACATAAGGCCATGTGGGCCTTGAAGAAATTGAACATGAATTGGGAAGAAGCGACCAAAATTAGGTTGTTTCAACTCAATGAGATGGATGAGTTCCATTATTAGGCCTATAAAAGTGCAGTATTATACAAAGAGAGGACGAAACAGTATCATGACAAGAAAATCCTGAAGCGGGATTTTACAAGGGTGATCCTATCCTACTATTTAATTCTAGATTGAAGCTGCTGTCGGGCAAATTGAAATCAAGGTGGTCCGGTCCCTTTGAAGTGGTAAGTGTCTCACCCCATGGAGCAATTGAATTGAAGTCCAAAGATGGAACTCGGACATTTAAGGTGAATGGGCAGAGGGTGAAGCACTACCATGGTTGCATTGAGGGGGATAGAATTGTCGATCGATACCGGTTGAAGCATCTGGGAACGAATCCTGACCCAGAGTAAAAATGGGTACCACCGTCGTGCTGCGACGTTAAATCAAGCGCTTCTTGGGAGGCAACCGAAATTTCAAATTTCTGGTCTTTTTTTTTTTTACATAGGTTTTACTTTTCAAACTGTTTAATGGGTGTTGAGTGCACAGGAATTGAAACTCGAAAAACCAGCAAAGTGACACCAGAGCACAAAAACGGACCGTCGACGGACCGTTAATGTGCAAAAACGGTATGTAGAGTTGGTAATCTAAGAGTTAGAAATTGCTACTCTACAGGTAAGTCAGTCGACGGACCGTCGACACGTCGACGACACCGTCGATGTGCAAAGACGGTCCGTCTTTTTACTCGTCAATAGGTTAGTGTCTTTTTATTATTTTTAGATCATTTTTATGCAAAGATGAGTCGTCGACATGTCAACGACTCGCCCAAAAAAAAAACATATATTTTTTTAGCAGTCGCGATTTTGGGGTAAAAATAAACCCCAAACAACGGGTAGAGTCCATTTCTTTTAAAACATCCACAACCGCCTTTCACTCTCCCTCAACCTCTCCACTTCTCCATAATTCCCTCCATAACTCCCCATTAATTCTCCCATAATCCTTCACCCATTAAAATCCCCAAACCTTTCCTTCACCACCACCACATTCCCCAGCACTCTCTGCCCTCCAACCAGAAATCTGCTCTCAATTTTTTCTCAATTTTACTCAAGTGTTCTTCTAGTTCTTCTCATAATCAGGTATGTTGAGTAATTCGACCCTCATTTGTTCGTATTGCTATTGTGTTCGAAAATTGCAAGAAAGAGGCATGCCTAAGGTTCCTAAATGATTGATTCTATAGAATGGGAACTAGGTGTGTTTATACAATGATTAAATAAGTTGGGGTTGTGTTAATTGGGTTGGGAGTGTGATATATGTGATGTTGAATGCTAAGGGTAGAAATCATGACCTAGGGTTTGTACTTGTTGAATGAAATTCATGCTTAAATTTGAAATATTGTGAAATTATTGGTTGGGGGAAGGGAATTTGGTATGATTGCTGTTAGTAGGACTCATGGGGATGAGAATATCGTACCCTTATTGAGTCGGCGAGCATTTTGATCCACAATTTGTGTTGATTCATTATGCCCGCCAATGGTTCGTAAAAGAGAAATTCTGATAAACATGCAATTTGAGGAGTGAAGTCTGAGTAACTCCAATGGGTTGGAGGGTATTTCGATTAAAAATTTCGGTTTGATAATGTTATACCCACAAAACAAAACTCGAGAAATTACCAAAGGTCAAAAAGGTCAAAGATGAGGGTGAAGTCTGAGTAACCCGAAGCCCCAAAACCCCAAATGTGCAAAATAATTGAATATGTGTTCTATCAATGATTGGAAAAACAAAACACGAACCCGAACCTACAAACTTATAGTTGCTGCTGCCAGGGCCGTAAATATATCGACGGCATCGTCGATAGAGTCGACGGTCCGACGGTTCGACGGTCATCTTTGTCCACAAGTCGAGTATATTTTTCGAATTTCACTCGTACCGAGCCGACTAGATTTTGGTTTCGATAAGTTCGATGGCTCACGTCAAGTTGACAACTACTCGAGGGGGTGGCTCGAGTCCAACCGGTCGAAGAAGGCCCGTAAAACATATTTTTTTCTTATGAAGCTCGAGGTTATCACTTGTACAAGTTGACTATATTTTAGTTTTGATGATTACAGGTCACCGTACCGGCCTACACCACCCAAGTTGACAGAGGGATATCCGCATCTAGGGGTGATGGAACCGAGGATGAACTCAAAGAATGCCGGGAGATGCCTAGAAAGAGGATGCCGGTGGTGAGCTCCACTTTGAGAGATGAACCCCGAGCTCACAGCTCGATGATGGTGATGATGATGATAATAAAGAGAGCAAGAAGACTTAAGGATGTTTTGTTATTCCCGTTTGGAGTTGTATAAGTATGGCATTATCAACAGATACCGCAAAGCATCCTCCCTATAAATGAAGAGAGGCGGATCAATTTTGAGGGGCGTGAGATACTACCAAGGGCCAAAGAGCTCATTTTCCATTATCAGTTGGGGTTTATGCAGGAGCTTCCTGGGGATTATTATCCGATATTGGTGTGTAAGGAGATGCTATACCGCCTTGTAAAAAAGTCGAAAGAGGCACCGTCTCCCGATGATGTTGCACCGAGAGAAGTTCGAGATCCGGGGGTGAGTGTTGATATATAAGATCCATCAACAAATTATACTCACAGCCGGTGATAATTATAATGATTGAGTTAGCCGTAGAGACACGAAGGTGGCTCGAGAAATCGAAGCAAAGACTTGAGGACCGTTTCCGGTTAACTTAGCGATCGGTGAAGAGATGGTTGACTTTAGAAGGCAAAATTTTGGTGGAGCGTAGTGCAGTTGCGGCTCCTCCCAAAAGATGCATATACGGCCGCAGTAGGTTGAAAATCGCATGTCGAGATACCCGATTGAAGAGCATTGGCGATCATTTTGAGGGCCCGAGATATATATCCATGCTGATTACGGAAAGAGGTCATGCATTCATTTTATACTTCACATTGACCACCGGATTATAGCTTCATTTATTCCGGAGAAGAGCAAAAAGAGGCCATCGGAGATAGGGAGCTTATTGTCCGATAGGGGTTCCCATACCGAAGCTATATGTTGCAGTATGGGGCCTTGATAAAAAAAAAAAAGTCGAAAGAGGCACGTTGAGACTCAAAGCGTATAAGTTAGAGCTTTGGCTCCCGAGAGAGGTGAGTCCGAGGGGTGAGTGTTGATGTATCCGCCTGTGCCATCTTCTCTTAATGAAATACTTAAGAAAATTTGATAATTACATGTTACGCCTCTCATTTTCATCATAGGAAAACTTATGGTTTTCTAGTTGGAAGACAAGGTGTAGAGTTTTGGAGATAGAAAGTGTCTTACCGTGCGCAAAGGTACCCGGTGGGTATTCTTGGTAATTTATAGGATTAGAAGATGAATGAATCGAATCGACATAACTTAGCGAATCGGATAAATGAAGAGACGGTTGACTTTGAAGGGCAAATTTTGGACCATCGTTGTGTGGCATCGTTATGTTTTCGCGGCCTTGAATCTCCCCACTTGATGGAGCAAGTCAATGGACGGTCAATGGATTTGAGTATATTTTGATATGTAAGTGTTGTCATTGTTGTTGTGGATATTGAGGTTGATGTTGGATTGAATGGGAAGTTGATTTTGGAGCATTACAAGGAAAATGTTGTCCACAATTCGTTAAGCTCTTTTTGTATTTAAAATGGTTAGTAAACAAGGTAAATAGTCTAATTAAGGCCTATATTATCTTGATTGTAGACCTACGAGTCCAAGAAGTAGAAGTTGGACGATTGGATATACTTCAAGGTATGTTAAGGCTAACCATTCTTTCATTTTTGGCATAATCTTATGACACGAACGAACAAGCGAGTAAATAGCTTCATTGACCTACTCTTAGAGAAGAGTAATCGTTGATGCCGTCGTATGATTGTTCCTTCTATTCATGGGGAGAAGATGATGTTAGTTCAAAGGTTGTCCATCGAATGTAGTATGACCTTATGTCACTCCAAGAGTTCTATGTATATATTTCAGTTATGCATTGCATTCATATAAATATGCACATTGACCCATAACCAGAAGACGTTATATACGTGTGTATTATATGTATATGGTGTATGGGGAAAAGGATAGGCATTATATATGCACTACCACCTAATCAACTGGTGCACCTTGATGATGATATATGGATCAGGCTGTACGCTCCTCGGCATTATTATATGATATATGGATCGGGCCGCATGTTCCTCGGCACTATTATATGGGATATGGATCGGGTTGAACGTTGCACTTCCATGAGACATGATTATCATTGAGAGCATGCATATTATGCGCCCACAGAGGCATAGTCAGTTATACAGATTTATGCAAATACTTATAGATACTCGTTCATACAAATGCATGTAGAGTTGCATAGATATGACCAGATATTTAGTCATACTTATGCAGTCAGATAGTCGTTTCAGCTTATGAGTTTCAGATTTCATCCATGATTCTTATTTATACCTTACTCGATGGAAAACTTCGTAATTAACCGACTTGTGTTCGGGGCGCGGCTACGGCCCGAGTTCGAGGTGTAGCAGACGAGGCGGTCCATTTAGTGACCTCTACCCGGCTCGATGATTTTGATCCGAGAGAGAGTGGGTGCCCCTATTTTGATATGCTATTCTTTTGAGATGTATATGTATTTGGGACATGACGAGGCCCACGTCCGTCCTTTTCTGATGGAGATTCCAAAGAGAGCATTGGAGACGGCAGGTTATATGTATTTGTCGATCACTTTCACCGCTCTATTCTTTTGAGGGAAAAGTTAGAGCGAACTTGGTTCTTTGATGTATATGTATATTTTTGTTAAAGGTAGTTCGTGACCCGAGCCGAGACAAGATGAGATCGGTTTAGGTCACTTATGGGCCATCTGTTCGCATGGTTCATATATATGTAGGGGTGTTTAGTCACTAGAGGTCAGACACTCGTCACGACTCATTGGTTTGGGTCATGACATAGCGGATCGACTGCGGATGGTCGGGAAAGAGAAAGAGAGTACTCCTTGATGAGGAGGAGGATGGCTTTGAGATAATATTGATAGCATTAGAGATGGCTCGCCCAACCACTTTCACTGATGCTTTGAGGGCAGAGTTAGAGCAGCTTAAGGTTGATGTATTGTTGTTAAAGGCTCGTGACCCGAGCCTAGTAGCACCAGGAAGAGATTGAGGTGGAGCTTCTTACGCGAGAATATTCCTTTTGGGACTCGGGAGAGTAGTCCTGAGAGAGAGTACTCGTTGAGAGGTCATTGCGAGGAGCACGGATGGGGGAGGCTATTAGGAGATCTCTTGTGGAGAATCCCCTTCGGGAGCCACCTCGAGCGGTGCTACGTTTGAGCCTTCCACTGGATGTGCGGTACTACTATTGACCTATACGACGTGCTGCCACTGATACTACTGCTAGTGCGGTTGCACCACCTGATGCCTTGCAAACCGGTGAGTCGCGAGATGAGCAGCGCGCCTAGTGCGCCACAGGTATTCCTACTCCGTTGTTTTACTTTTACTGCATTGGGGACATTGCAAATTTTTTTAGTTGGGGTGGGAGTATGTGATTTGTTTATAGTGTATATATATGTGTTTAGGACCCCTGTGTATATATATATGTGATTTTCTTTTCTTTGCCATGGTTCTTTTCCTGAGGGGTTTATTTTCTGTTAAACCTGGAATGTTTAGGTCGTGTTTAGATAAAATAGAGTAATTTTGACTTATGTGGTGGTGGTTTGATTAACTTAAGGCTATTTTGTTATGATTTGAGAAAAAACACTCCCCTCCGAAATTTTTGAAAACTTGGACTTGGTTGTTTAATTGACATGCATGCTTCTTTGTGTGATATTTAGATTATTGAGTTACCTTGTGTGTAGGATTTTAGCGGGGAGACTGGTGTGTTGACAATTCTATTGCCATGTGTTGAGAGGTCTTGTATATATATTCTCTAGTTATGCATGTAATCTAGAACTTGCCTGGTTAGTCGTGCCTGTATTCTTAGGATAAGTGAAGCTGTGAAATGATCTTAGGCTTTATTTGTGTTAGGAACCCCTTTTTAGCCTAAACTTAAGCCTACCTGTAGATAAATATCCCTTGTTAGCCACTTTGAGCCTTAAACCTATTCTTTGACTAGCCGTTCTGAATATACCTCTCTTGCACCCAATCCCTCCTTGACACTAAAAAATGATAAGAATTGAGGCTAAAAGCCTAAGTTGGGGGTGATAGGAGAAATAAGGGGGAACATGAGGCGTAAGCCTAAGGTTGGGTAGAAGTGAATTGACTAGTTAAAAGACATCAGTGTGGTAAGTAAAAAAAAAAAAGAACCTGGAAAAAAAAAAGAGAAAAAAAAAGTAGCAATAAAAACATACCGAGGCAATGAAAAAAAAAGAAGAGACAAAAAGGGAAGAAAGCAAAAAGAGGGCGAAAAGGTGAATAAAAAGAAAAGTGTAGTGTTCAAGGAGGGTGAGTCACAGTTATCCAAATATACATCCTACCCATCCCCGAGCCTACATTACAACCCTGAAAAAGTCCTAGTGTGATCACAGCCGAACTGTCCAAAGTCGAGGGTACTGAAAATAAGGGCAAGCCTATGGTATTTGCATGCTTAGCTAGAGAATTTCTTTGTGAGTGTGAGTGTTTCTCTTCTCCTTAGTCTTCTGTCCCATTTGTGTGTACATATGTGTTGGGACATTCTTTGGTCTTTGTGAGGGCATGAGAATTTGTTAAGTGACTGGTTTCCCGTAAGTCTTGGTTCGTGTGTGCTATGGTTTCTGGGATAACTAGATGTCATTAATTGAAGCCTCATTGTTAGTTGCAACGAGTCCTTGATTGGTTTTGTCTTTATTGGGGGGAGAGTCATTGTGATACACATGATATGCCGGTAGTTAATTGCCACAACCACTGTAGACAGCTTTACTTTGTGATATCGAGACATTTGTAGATTGAGTCTGTTAGTTGACTTGCTTGAGGACAAGCAAAGACTTTAAGTTGGGGGTGTTGATGTGCCGTGAAATTATGGCACATCTAATGCTTTTTAACTCTAAGTTTTACTTGTTTTCGAGTAAGTTTGTGTTAGTTTGATGTGTTTTGTGTGTTGTGCAGTTATTTCGAAGTTAGAATGCTCGGCAAGTGAAAACAAGGAAATTAAGTGTTCGCTATGGTGGCACTCGTACGGACCATCCACATGTCGACGGTCCGTCGCTTTGGTCGTAGAATTGTATGGAGAGTTCCTGCAGATAAGGAAGATCGATAACATGCAGAGCTGGAAGATTGACGGGTCGTCAACATGTCCGACGGTCCATCGAATTGCCTCGTTGACATACATCCTGCAAAGTGTAAAGTGTCAATCAAACCGCCGAGTTGCACCGTCGACACGATCAACGGTCGTCGAACTGCAAAGATGGTTGAGGTTCTGCGAAGTGAAATTCTATCATCAGATCATCGTCATGCACCGTCAACATGTCGACGACCGTCAAAGCACAATGACGACCCGTCGAGTTGCAAGCCGACCTGGAACTGGATTGGGATTAATTATTCCGAGTTTAGCTTGTATAAATACCTGTTTAGGTTTTATTTTTCAGATATCTAGAGTTTTATACTTTTAGTAATTACTTTTGGGTTTTTATTACTTTTGAAGATTTTCCAGACAATTACATTCGTTTACTTTCATGTTTTATTCGTAAGTTCAATACAAAATTCAATTATGCAATCTTCAATCTTTTATTGTTTTCTTATTGCCATGAGTAGCTAAACACCTTTACTGAGGTTGTGAACCCAAGGATGGGTGTTTTGTGATTGGGTATTGTGATTGATATACGCATAATGGATTGTGAGGGTTTATTTGTTCTTCATTTTCATCATATAGTTAGTGGTTGCAAACATTAGCTAACGCCATAAACTTTGGTTTATTTGGGAAAATAACTAGGGTTTGGTAAGAACAAATAACAAGAACTCAAGGCTTTAAACCTTGTTTAATAAATTCACTTAGGAATAAGAGGAATTTACTTGGCATAATTAATCGTTCTTCATGCATACTTTCTTATCTTTGGAAAAAGCATAGAAAGAAATAATATTTTCTTATTGGGAAATTGTCTAGATTCACATAGAGGTTAAGTGCATCCATACAAACGATTCATTAGAAGTATATCAAGATCGATACCCATGATCATATACTTTATCTGAAGGAGAGACAACCTTGGTTCTTTTTACTTATATATTTACAACTTTAAATTATTAGTCACTCTAAATTAGTCCACAATCCAAAACTCCTATAAAACTCTTTTTCTGGAATATACCAGGACCGCAAGATTAGTATAATACTTGTTTAGTAAACTTTTCACACCATATTCTCTGTGAGATTCGAGCCCAACCTAGTTGGGTTACTATATTTGACATCGTCCGCTTTATCTTTGTTAAAAGGTGTAATTTGAGCGTATCATCGCTTCAGGGCTCCATAAGGTTGATATCAGTCTTTTAGTGCCTTCAAGTCCAAATCTGCTACTTTTTTTTGTCTATTCACGTCCCTTGACTCTTCCTACAGTCCCAGTCAGAATCTCGGACTGATCATCTTCTACCCGTATCTTTGACTCATACTGGTTGTGCACATCTGACCATGTTACTGCTGGATACTCCAACAAGTTTTCCTTTAATTTCAGTGATGCACTAGAACTTCTTGGATTTAAACCCTTAGGAAAGGCTTTCGTTGCCCATTCGTCTGGTACTGTGGGAAGGAGCATTCATTCCTTTTGAAATCTTTTCACGAACACCCGCAACAGCTCGTCATCTTTCTGGGCTATTCTGAATATATTGGCCTTCCTAGCTTGCGCCTTTTTTGCTCCGGCATGAGCTTTGATGAACGCATCTGTAAGCATTGCAAAAGACATAATAGAGTGCTCAGGTAAATGATGGTACCAAGTCGTTGCTCCTTTAGCCAATGTTTCATCGAACATTTTGAGCATAACTGACTCAATTTCATCCGGTTGCATATCATTACCCTTGATTGGGCACGTGTATGCCGTCACATGTTCCTGTGGTTCTGTCATATTTTGGAAGATCCGGCATTTTGAATCTTTTAGGGATCCACTTTGGTGCGGCACTCAGTGGAAACAGCAACTGAAGATATTTCTTGGAATCAGGTCCCTTTAAGATCGGAGGCACTCCAGGAATCTGATCTATCCGAGAATTGAAAATATCCACACTCTTTTCCATGTGGCTATTGAGATCCTGGAGTAACTTCAGAACCTCTGAGGACTCGTTTGTATCCGAACCTCTGCCATTCCCATCACCTCGACCTTCGGTGCGTGCCTCGTCGTCTTTATTTGACCTATTCGGTTATGGGGAATCTTTATTTGACCCTGTCGTCTTTACTGTTGGATACTCCAACAAGCTCCCAATCGTATTATCTTCATTCAATGACCCGATCCAATGAGAACCCGTAGCAATTCCGTTCCAACTGATTACTTAGGTTGAAATCAAAGTCTTCGTAAAGATTCCCCATGCTGTACCACCTTTGTCGCCACATGTCTTGCTATTGATACTTCACGTGTCAAGCTATGCTTCTCCATGTATACAATTAATATTTTTATTCAACTTTTCTTTGCTTCAATTCAATTTTAAATTTTAAATAAAAGAGATATGAATATCATAAGTGCATATTCATCAAGTTATGTCATTTTTAACCATTAAGTATTAATAGACACTTATACTAGTATAAGTACGTCCAAAACGTAATTATATACAATTAGAATTTTCTTTCTTCTCAATACTCTAAAAATATTAATTTCGTATTCTTGTGAATATTTATATTTAATGTTTTGTGCACCGAGTTGCCTTTGATATATGCGTCAGTGTAGCGTGCCTACGTTACTCTCCTTTAAGATGCAACCATTTTCCGACCCTACCAGTGGAATGTTTTGCACACCCAGCTATCCTTATCCATAGATCTTTTGAAATTCCATCCTGAAATTTTTTGTTTGTGCAACTTTGACCCAATGCAGCTCGATGGTTACATCATGTAGTACAATTGTTCCATTTAAGAAAGTTGACTTTTGATAGATCGATATTCAATCAATTTAATAATTTAATACCAAAGGAAAACGTAAACTTATTAAAGAAAACTAATTTTTATAAGCTTATCGCATATTATATTTTATTAATGAATAATTTAAATCACCTTAAATATCTTAAAACATTTCAAAATGAATACTATGAGATAGATAACGACTGTTTTACTTTGTAAAACCAGGATCATGCACTATCTCACGCGTCGCTTTCTTTCCAACGTGGCCCGCCTTTTGCATGCGCAATCTCTCTTTTGATAATAACAAAATGACAAACCGTGTATTCTTATACAGAAAAAAAAAAAAAAAAAAAAAAAGGAAGCAAATCTCCTTCTCTTTAAAATTTATCATTGTCACTGAACAATAAAAATTAGGATGAGATGAATGAGATTTATTTTCATTTTTTATCTGGTCTTATTAATTCGAATCAGGGAAATAAAAAATATTTGGATTCATAAAGGTATAATATAATATAATGTGCTTCTCACTTTAATGAGCTTACACAACATACAATCTAAACTAATCGGACGAGCCAGTACCGAAATGATAAAAAACTCCATCATTGTGGCTCAAAAAGAAAACAACAAAAAAGGAAACAGATTTGTATATGTGCTATACCCATTTTATCGATTGGTAAAAAGATGATTGTTATTGTATGTAAGTTATCCTCGTATTAACTGTGTTATTCCGCAGTTCCTTGCTAGAAGTGCGAGGGCTTTTATTCTAACTATTTTTAGGAAAAAGCACGTTGTATCTTAGGTTAGTTATTATAAAAATTGAATATACAAAAAGTATTTGATAAGTATCTGAAATATGTGATGCTATTAAATTACATCATTAAAATGTACTTTTATGTCAATGTTATTTAAATGCTATGTGACATAATTATACTACCTCTCATATTGTTTTTCCTAATTATATTATAAATTTAAAAAGAAATGTGTCTTTTCTCGCACAAAAAAGTTGTGTCCTTTCAAGAAAACAACAAATCCTTTGAAAGTTCTTTTAGAACGGCCGAATACTTTCTTTAAAAACTACTTACGAAAGAATACAACTATTTAGAGAATATACATTATTAATAAATATTTTTTAGTTTTATGTGATTATTATTAATTAAATATATATTATAGAAGGGTATTTTGGTAACTTGGTGGTTTAGTGCTTTCCACTTTAATTTTGGTGGTTTAGGGCTTTCCATTTTAATTTTTTAATAACATAGAATGAAAAATAGAATCATAAGTATACATACATATACGAAGAGCGATGAAGAAATGTACAGAAACGTATAATAAAAACATTAACCGGAGCATCTAGTTTATCGATTTTCTCTCTTTTTATTTTTAGCATTAATTTATAAATACCGATAGTGACTCATTTTAATTGACCATAATTCAGCATAATATAGTTTGGGCTCGGAACTTTGATTTATTTGAATTTAACAAGTAATAATTATATTGTTCAATTCGGAAACACCGTTTTCTAAACAACCGTCTTTCGGAAATGTAGCCCCACGTTGGTAGGAAATGCGTCTCACAGACACTCTACCCTCCCGCACCTCACGTTGTGGAATTTCACTGGGTTGTTGTTGTTGTTGTAATTATATTGTTCAAGTGCTAGAGTATTGATTAAACGACCAAGATCCTTTTGTTAGTTTCTTTTATAACTAATTAAGGGTCACGAAAACTACCGTCTTCAAAATATACAATTTTCAGGATTTGGAATTGTCTTTTGCGGTTTCAATTTGAAGATGTACATCTTTTACAAATAAACATGATTCGATAATGCTTCTTGACTATTTCATTCATTTCATGTCACCCATTTATTTTACGTAATTCAACATGAATAAACTAGAAGTTTTTTTTATTTCATTTTCCTTATATGTTTAATTTTTTAAATATTTGTATTTAGTGATGTTTCTTCTTTATTTTTTTGGGTAGATAAATAATTTTACTAATACCAAAAGTGATAGTTACAAAACCAAATAAGACAAACCACTTGTTTCTCAGAGTTACTAGATGGACTCTACTTATATAAGGAGTCTAAGATTACTTCAACTGTTACAAGCAAAAAAATGGCATAAAACCAACAATACAATACAATACAATAAAAAAATTAAAAAAAAATTAAAAAAAAAACGGAACTAAAACTAAAACTAATAACATAGCATCTAATCAGCTAAACTTCTCATAATGCTGAATACAGGCAGAATGTCAAGGCATGGAGTTGAGTTGAGATAAGACTGGTTCTTCCTCCCATTGCCCCTGATGTGGATATGAACATCTATCTCTCTACACAACCTGTCTGCATTATAGTTGCCCTTTTGAATCTGATCATGTTTCTTTCCCTCCACACCAAAGCAATAACCATAGGAAAAGTACTGCAAGTAATAGCTCCCCTACCAGTCTTCTTTTTTTTCCAGAGTGTGGCCTATTACAGCTCCTCTTGCCAGTTTCCAATTGTCCTTTGAAAACCAAGCCAAGCAAAGCAGCCTGTGCCATCTAGTCTTGACAATGGAGCAGTCAAAGAAAAGATGGTCCAAAATTTCATCATGTGCATCATAGAAAACAAAGGTTAGGGGGACTTGAATAACAATCTTGAGTAGTCTATCTATAGTAGTCAGTCTTCTCAACAGTGCCAGTCATAGGATGAATTGATGTCTTGGATGAATGACAGCATGTAGTGTGATACTCTTTCATAGAGTCTTGAGAGTTTTTAGTGAAGTTTCTATTAGGTAGTTCCTAACAATTTTTATTAATAATGCAAAAAGTAAAATAGTCTAGTACATCAAAAAATAAACAGCAAACTAAGCTAAGATAATTTAAACATAGGAAAATTCTGCATTTAACTTGTAGCAAAAGAGAAGCTAAATAACATGAAAATCTGTTGGCAACAGCTTCTGTAGTAATCTTGATGTAGAAAACCAGTGTTGTGTGATTTAAATTTGGACAATCCTTCTGATTTTAATTATCAAACTTGAAATATGCATCTTGCCCATGTTGAGAACTTGTCTAGCTCTTGTTGGTAAGCCAGCAAATGATGCTGTAGAAATCTGCTGATCATCCAGTGCAAAATTTGCATGAAAATATGCTGGCTGGTTGTCCTCCCTATACATATTGAAAATCTTAGCCTGAAGGTACACCATTTCTTGTTGGATCTGCTTCACAGTATCATAGATCTCCTATGGAATACTTCATTGCTTGATAACTAGTTGTTGAACTTTAGAGACTGTTTCAATGTGAACATGGTTGAGTCCCTTGTTTCTGAAATATTCCAGTAGTTTGAGTATGGAAATTGCTTCAACTTCCATGTTTGTAGATTGCTGAATCTCTTGAGCCTATGCATAAATAAGACCACATCTATCATCCTTTAAACAAAAAGCATAGGAGCTTCTCCCGGGATTTTCTCTGCTAGCTAGCACCATTAGTGTTGCATTTCATCTTCCCTTCTGATGGTAATTTCAAGATTAGTTGTCTGTAATGAAGTCTAGGTCTGTAGCTTGATAGATGTTGTATCAAAGATTACCAATCTGGTGGAGCATTGATCCATGAACACCTGACTTTAATTAAATGATTAATGGTAAGTTGTACTAAGTACACCAGCCTGTGATAAGTCACAGTACCACAATATTTAATAGCATTTCTTCTCTTCCATAATTCCCACATGATAATAGTAGGTACAGATCTGAAGATAGTCTTTAGCTTGGATGATCTTTCACATGTCCACCATTTAATCACAACCTACGGTAGTTGTAGTCCTTCAATGTTTATACCTATACATGATGCAAACTGTCTCCATAGCTTTGTAGTTGTAGAAGATGTTAGAAATAAATGTGTCATTATTTCCATTCTTTATGATGTACAGCACCAGCACCTAAATACCACATTGAGTTTCATTCTCTTCAGGTTATCATTTGTGGCTATCCTGCACTTCCATGCCCCCCATAAGAAGAAACTGATTTTGATGGGCAATCTTTTCTCCCACATGAGCTGAAAAGGTTGTTTCTTAGTATCTCTTTGTCTAAGATAATCCCGTGCACTCTTTACAGTAGGGACACCTCCTTTTTCAAGCATTCACCATGTTTTATCATTTCCAGCAAGAAAAAGAGGAGGTTTGATATACTGAATGATGTATTGTGTGAGCTCTTCTGATAAGTTTTATTTGAGCATGCCTCATTCTAGTTACCTTCTGTCCCAAAACTCTCTTATCTGAAACTCTTCTTCAATAGAAATACCAGGCATCAGATGATATAAAGATCATAGTTTTGTGGAGTTATCAAACCAGAAGTTGGGCATCCCTCCTTTAGGTTGCCACCAAATCTGGTGGTCCACTACTTTTTTAATAGCAATCCTTTTTTCATACATTTGAACTTCCTCTTCCTTACTCCACAAACTAGTAGATTTTCTAAAATTCCACCTAAGTTTTTCAAATAAAGCATTGGACATGTCATACATGCATTGTTGGAAATCTTACGGAAAACACTTCATCATGAACACATGTTGGGACTTCTCTTCATCACGACCACTTGTAGGGACTTCTCTTCATCACGAACACTTGTAGGGACTTCTTCTAAGCTGGGGAAAATACTTGACCACGAACACTTATAGAGAATTCTTCGTAGCTTGAGGCATGTCAATAAGACTCGTCCTTAAGGATATTTCACCGGTATGGGTGTATCCCCTGTAGATTCAACAACTCTTCAAGACAAAACTAGAGATGATCTGAATCTAACAAAGATTAACCAAAAAAAAACCCAGCACCAGAAAATAAAGTAGGAATAAATATATTCATCTTCTAAAAGAGAAAGAGTTGTGACTACATATAGGAGGATTAAGTCCCAGCCAATTAGGATAGCCAGTAACGTTTTGTTGGTAATTGTCAAAGAAAATTGAAAACTCTTTAATGGATTAATTGTCATTGTCATGGCTAAAGTTAACGTTGGGATGATAACGATAGAGCGGCCATCAAAGCTATTCAATAGTCATTAGGAAGAATAATGGCCAATCAAGATGGGGGTGATTAATGACTTTTGATCATGGCTAGTAAAGAATAAAAATATTTCTTTTGTATTAAAGCCAATAAAAAACCTTAGAAATAATCATTTTATTTTTGAGATATTAAATAGAAAATAATATTTTCTAACAATCCCCCATATATCTCAAAAATAATAAAATAAATAAAATAAAAAGTTTTCTTTGGATTTTCACATATGAGTACAATGCGTCGAATCTGGTGTCCGTAGACTACGAACCAAACCAGATAAAATAAGTTTAACTTACGAACAATTGGTGAAGTATAACACTTCTACGAACCAAAAATTCTTTTGTAAGTTCCCATTGTCTTATTCTATCACATCATACTCGACAATCTTTGTCGTTATCGCGGTTTTGCGCTAAGAGGCCACGCGCGTGTCCTGGTATTCATGAGTGCTCTAGAAATTCGTCACAATTTCATAGAAGCGGCACCACTCCACACTCATATGTCCACCCATCAAGTGTATTCTGCAGCAATACACCACCTATAAAGGATATGGTAATGGATTAAGAGTTTATAGCTCAACCTCACTTTGCCTTGCAGATTTGCACTATATTCACACACCATAGGAAGAGACATAATTTAATAGTGCACTTTGATCAACTAATGACTTGTTATTACCCATATGAACCTAATTCATGGGATCTCCAATCACATAGGTTGGGTTACCATCATTGTTAATCTTCTCAAATGACAAAAGTCTCATTCCCCTCGATGTTTCTTTTAGTCTTGTGAATCGGCCAAATTCACCTCAAACTTCACACAATTATAAAAACTGTTACATCTCGCAATAGCGCTATTAAGAAAATATTTTCTCACACAACTAATGTTGTTTGGCAACCACAATATATACATGTTGATTTTGTTCCAACCTCAATACTCACTAAGAAGTATCTTAACCTCATCACTAGCCAACTTCAAACCATAAACTCATATTTCATTGTGGTCTACTTGGCTTATTCTCATATTAATTATTACACCCCCACAAAGGGTAAACACATACTCACTAGTGGATTTTGAGATCCACTCAGCATCATTGTATCCTCTCTAGTACATCAAATATTAATTCACTATAACAATTATCCATCAATTGGTTCTTTTCAAAACCATGTACCGAGAAAAGAAATAACACCATACTTTTTTTTTTTTTTCAAAACATTTTGAATAACAAGACCAACTGAAATATTATCACTTTTAAACCATTCTCTCAAAACAACTCTAGTAAGACCATAATTTCAAAAATTTCAAAGTAAGGACTTTCATGATTCATAACACCATAACCCCCACATTTTCAAAGTGTTTAAGATAGGGGAACAATAGTTTCATAACCTCATAAGTAGTATTACTAATTCTCATAAAATATTTCATCTTATAAATAACAAGCTAATAATATAACTCACCCAAATAGCTATACTCACAATATGTCATCATCAATAAATATTTTTAAGAAAAAAAATATGAGAAAAATAAGTATCGATATTAAAAGTATTTTTTAAAAATAGTAAGCACATAATTCCAATACTTATTGTCCACAATTTGGAAACAACCTCATCATCTTCAAATAGAGTATTCACTCCAATGATAACACCAATATTTTTCAAAAGTAGTTTTAAGAAGATTTTTTTTTTTTTTTTATTCTAAGAACTTGAATAGTTCTTGAATCACCAACATAAGTAAATCATTTTTCTTCTTCTTCAACTTGAGTGTAGAACTCAAATTTAACTTTACTTGCACAAATATGATTAATAGTATCAAAGTCATCTAACACCCAATATCTTATATTAGCCACAAGATTCGCTCGAGAAATGATCACAATAAATATATCATCCGCTTAACCAAAATCATTTTTAATTAGCGGGATTATCATTCTCCGAATCTTCTCTACATTGATGAACATGATGACATAGTTCGTCACACACAAAATAATAATTATCTCCATCAAAACCTTCTTTAACCAAAGTAAAATTTTCACATAAATATATCACATTTGTAGGAAAAGAAATTTGTCATAATTCAACATTTCTTCATCCAAATCATCAAGCAAGATAATTTTAAAGCCTAAATTAAATTTATCAAATCTCTTCAATTTGCAAAGAACACAACTTATACAAACACACATCTCAAAGATAGGTCTATGTGTTCTTGCACCATAATTAATCTATGAAGATAAGCATCAATTTCAAGCCAACTTTTCAAAAAATTATCACAACATATAGATGCATGTTATTATACATATCTTTGCACTCATCTTACCACCTCAAATATAGATTATCCACAAATATACAAATGGCTTGGACATTATTTAAGAGCTACCTAAAATAATATAACAACAACACAAATTCATCACAAACCCAAAACCAATTCATTGTATTCAGCATTTTGTTGACCCAAATGACTAAGACAAAAAAAAAAAAAAAATGATTAATTTCAGAGTCTACATTATCCAATATAAAAATGTTCACCACAAAATCTCAAACTTGTAGAACATCATTATAAACCCACTTATAATTTTTACACTAGAAATCTGCCCCACAACTCAATATTAAATCTTAGAGAAGATAATCACTAAAACTACTATCCAAGCACAACTTAAAAGTCTCAAATAAAAGTATAAATTAATCATATCAAAATCATTAATACTTTACTTTTAGATCATATATTTTCCATTATACTATAATTCAGAAACATACCTGTAACTTAGACAGATTGTACTAAGTTATTTTCTTTTAATTTTCCGTAAGAACATAGCATGAAATATCCTTAAGATTGTTGGAAATCTTACGGAAAACACTTCATCATGAACACATGTTGGGACTTCTCTTCATCACGACCACTTGTAGGGACTTCTCTTCATCACGAACACTTGTAGGGACTTCTTCTAAGCTTGGGGAAAATACTTGACCACGAACACTTATAGAGAATTCTTCGTAGCTTGAGGCATGTCAATGGCACTGTCCTTAAGGATATTTCACCCGGTATGGGTGTATCCCCCAGGATTCAACAAGCTCTTCTAGTACAAAACTAGGAGCCAGAATCTAACAAAGATTAACCAAAAAAAAACCCAGCACCAGAAAATAAAGTAGGAATAAATATATTCATCTTCTAAAAGAGAAAGAGTTGTGACTACATATAGGAGGATTAAGTCCCAGCCAATTAGGATAGCCAGTAACGTTTTGTTGGTAATTGTCAAAGAAAATTGAAAACTCTTTAATGGATTAATTGTCATTGTCATGGCTAAAGTTAACGTTGGGATGATAACGATAGAGCGGCCATCAAAGCTATTCAATAGTCATTAGGAAGAATAATGGCCAATCAAGATGGGGGTGATTAATGACTTTTGATCATGGCTAGTAAAGAATAAAAATATTTCTTTTGTATTAAAGCCAATAAAAAACCTTAGAAATGATCATTTTATTTTTGAGATATTAAATAGAAAATAATATTTTCTAACACCTAAAACCTAAACTACCATTCTCCTTGGATGGGTATAGATCATCTCACGCAACTTGGTGTTTCCCTCGCACACCAGCATTATTACTCCAGAAAAATTGATCAAACAGTGTATGAATTTGTTTTATCACACCTGAGAGAGGATTCATAGCAGATAACAGATAAATAGGCATTGTTTGCAATATATGTGATACCAAAATATACCTTCCACCATAAGAGAGAAATTCGTTATGCCATGAATTAATTACGTTGATAATTTTTTTGTTCAGGTCATTGTAGTAACTCAATCTCCTCGTGCCATGAAACACTGGGCGGCCTAAGTATTTTTTTGGGAATTAAATGAACAACATAATTATTTTTTGGGAATTAAATGGACAGCTTAAGTATGTAAATGGAAAATCTCATTTTCTTATTCATGTGGCCTGCCTGATTGCTTCCACTGTTATAGCAGGTAATTTCTCTTGAACATAGAAATTACTTTTATCCTGATTTACCATTTGTCCAGAAGCAGTTTCATATTGCCTCAGTACTGTCAACATTAGCTTCAAAGATTATCATCACCTAAAAAAGAAAAAAGAAAAAAAGATAGTACCATCTGCATATGGTAAGTGGTTTATTTGAGGATTACACTTTTACATGCCATATGCCTTAAAAGCTACATTCTCATGAAGTGTGTTGAAGTTTGTGGATTAAACTTCTGCTGCTAGGATGAATAGAGTTGGAGATAAAGGATCTCTTTGCTTGACTCCTCTTGATGATTTGACGAAGTCATGATTCTGTCCATTGATTAATACTAAGTACCATTTATTTGACACCAACCTCTAAATCATATCTATTAGAGAAAAGACATCATTTGACCCCTGAACTTGGCACGAAAACTTAGTTTAGCAACTAAACTTAAGTTGTATTTATTTACCCCCCTTAACAACTTTCAAGTTAATTAAATACCCCCCTTAGCGGGTGACGTGGCAAGAAAGTGTACCCAATCTCTTAAAAGCGTGGGAGAAAAAAAAAAAAAATAACACTAAAAGTGGTCCCAACTGTAGATATGTCATCTTCTAATTGGATGATATATTAAGATTTTCTTAATATTTTATTTTCCTTTTTAAATTAACTTTTTCCTTTTCTTTCTTATTCTTTTCCCTTTCTCCTTCTTCCAACCCCCCCCCCCCTCGCAAACCCGCCCTCGTCTCCTTCTTTCTTCTTCTTTTTTCCCAGATGTCTTTTCTCCATTTTTTCAACCTCCTCCTTCACAATCCCCGATCCCCTCTCTCGTTGCCACACCCGACGCTGTCACCCCATCTGAAAACAACCACCACATCATTGATCCACCGTCTGACCACCCCCTAAAACCCCATCGTCACCGTGACCCACCACCACCTTCACCCACTGATCTCCATCACACCAGCACTGCACCGCTACCATCGCCCATTAACCCCGACCAATAAACCACCATCTCCTTCACCCCAAAACCAACCCATCTCCACCCTTAAGCCACCTCGTCACCACCCATCTTCACAACACCATCATTACCATCAATTCAGCTTTAAAAAAAAAAAAAAATCCGTCCCACCATCCTTGCCTCCCTCTACTGAGTTTCTAAACCCCAATTTCTCCAAGTTTTTATTTAATACCCGTAAGGTTCCATCCTAATTCTCTTAATGGTTTTCCTTTCTTTTTTTTTTCTGTTGAAAATGGGTTATTGTCTTTGACAATTGGAACTGTAAAATATTGATTATATAAGCTATTTGGTTGATGGGTTTTTCTTCAGTTGAGTAATGAAGAAATTGCAATGTTCAATAATGAAGAAATTGCACGAATTGCCCTTCAAATGGACTGGTGTGTGGCGAAATTGTTGATGGGTTTTTCTTCAGTTGAGTAATGAAGAAATTGCAATGTTCAATAATGAAGAAATTGCACGAATTGCCCTTCAAATGGACTGGTGTGTGGCGAAATTGTTGTTGATGGAGCGTTAATAAAGAATGGCACATGAAGATTTGAGGCCTCCACAAAGCAAGGGATCCTATATATGTTGTGTTAGAAGAATGAAAAATGGGTACAGATGTTATGGTTGCAAGCGGAGTGTTAAGCAATGGATGAAGTTGCCTAATCCTAGAACGCATTATTCTAATGTCAAAGTTGCTCTCATTGTGTTGAGATCAAATCCTCTGCACTTCAATATCATAAGGTTGTCATCTCCTGGGACTCTTTATCATCGTTATAGGAAAATGGGGCTCGATTGCTGTCGTTGTGAAATTTTTGATTCCGAAACTTGGGGGTAGGGGTTGGCGTGGTAGTGGCGGCGGCGGTGGTGGTGTGGTGGAGGAGGCAGTGGTGGTGGCGTGGTGGCTGCGGTGGGGTCCATTTTTAATAAAATAATAAAATAGGGAAAGAATGAAGAAGAAAGAGAAAAACTAAATAAATAAAAAAAATTAAAAAAATATTTAATGACGTGGACCAATCACCAGGCGAGTGGTGAACAAAACCTAAATCTCAACTGGTCCGGAGCCGCTGGCGGGGGTATTTAATTAACTTGAAAGTTGTTAAGGGGGGTAAATAAATACAACTTAAGTTTAGTTGCTAAACTAAGTTTTCGTGCCAAGTTCAGGGGTCAAATGATGTCTTTTCTCTATCTATTATGATCTCACTTAATTCAAACTGCCTCAAAACCTTGTGAGAAAGAGCCAAGATAATCTGTCATAAGCTTTTTCCATATCAAGTTACATGACAACGTTAGTTTGTTTTGCTCTGTTATTTATATCCCTAATGATCGCCTTAGCTAGTTCTCCTTCGGTCCCAATTTATATGAGGTTTGACCTATCTGTCGAGTCAAAAAGCTCTTTCACTGACTATGATGTTCTCCAACTCTTTTCATATATTGTGAATTATTAACTATGAAGACTTATATTACTTTTTATGTATTTTTTAAGTACGTAACTTTTATAAAAAAAAATACATTAAATCCCCCTCAAACTTGTCCCGAAAACTTAGTTTAGCACTGCAATTTTACGGACGCTTATGTACCTCTTTGAAATTAATTAGCCCCTAAAGGGTGATGTGGCAAAATAATGATCCTCAACTTCCTATAAGCGCGTGAAGAGGAAAAAAATCACGAAACTAATTCAAACTATAAACATGGCATCTTCTAATTGGATAGCATACAACTAATTATTATTTTACTAATTTTCTTAATCTTCCCCCTCCCCTTTCCATTTTAAGTTTGCCCTTTCTTCTCTGTTTTTCTTTTTCTTTTCTTCCTTTCTCTTTTCTTTCTTTCTTTCTTTTCTCTTTCTAATACCAAGCATCATCAAACAGATCTACTCCCCAAGTTCCTAACTTCTCCCGCACATTTTCTTCCCTTTTCTTTTCTCGTTTTAATACTTTCCTGCTGTGAAGCTTGGCTTTAAGTTCTTGACACTATCTCCGAAAACTCATTTTCGGCATCGAGAAAATTGTCCGACCACAAATTGAAAAGAACATCGGACAAGAAGACGATTTCTACTAAAAAATCAAAAATGTAGCTAGCAAAACAAATTAAAAAACCATGAATTCTCTACCAAAATTCAACGGAAAAGATATAACACTCACCGAAAAACTAACATTTTTTCTGCAAAAAACTCCCAATCTTAGGGTGTTGTGGTGGTGTAGTATTGTTGTTTAATTACGAATTGCGGTTGAGGTTTAATAGTAAAGAGATTTAAATTTTGATGGTGTAGTGCAATTTGAAATTTTTGGTGTCACAGATTCCAAGGACGGCAATGGGTGGGTTCTATAGTTGGAAAAATGTGATTATTTAAGAAATTTTAATAATTGATTAGCAATTAATCAATGTGAAAATATGATTAATGAAAGAAAACCTTTGAATAAAAAGAAAGATAGTAGAATTAAAATCAGTATAAGTCTGACGTAGCACTGACACTTCTCTGACGTGTCGGTGCATGCATAACACCATCAATAGGTTCTTTATTTTTTAGGGCTTAACGTCTTCATTGGTTGGGAGTTGTTCCAGTCTGTCATTATCTGCATATGTGATCTCTTTGGAACATGTTGCAGTATGCAAAATCATTTGGAATTCTATCTTCTTGAAACAAATTCTGATAGAAAGACACTTATTCTCTCCCACTATCTTGTATAGTTGTTAACTAGTTGGAATGTTTATCCTGTATTCTTCGTAGTGAATGTTTTTCCGTTCTTTTTTACATATGTAACAACCCGTTAGGTCGTTCTGGTTGTTTTGACCATTTTACCCCTATTGACCTTTTCCATAGCTTTATTAGAGTATATTTGACATGCGTGGTTGGGTGGCGTGATTCCCGAGGCTTTCGGATGTGATTTGAGTGAGAAAATGAATTTTTTGGAAGTTAATTAGTGTTTGGTTGACCAAAATTAACATCGGGGGAAAATGAGTCTTTTTGGTAGTTTCATGTATTCCATTAGGCCTGAAATGTCAATTATGACTTGGTTGAGTAGTTGGTTCGGTTCTCGAGGGACTCAAGGGTAATTTGGTCTTTTGGTTAGAAATCTAGTTTTAAGGCATTTGGTGTTGAGCAGGTCAAGATGACTTCTTTTGTAAATTTTGAGTTCGCGAGTGAATTCATAGCATTTTTTAGGAGTGGGTTGTATGTCTGGTTTATGTCCGGAAGGTCTCAGATGAGTTTTGGGTGTTGGATTGAAATTCAAGAGTTGGATTAGTTTTCTAGTGTCTCGCGCCCGCAAGGTTAGGCTCGCACCTGCGTGTGGTGGGCCACATGTGCGAGGAGAGTAGAATTGGGCAAAATCGCATCTGCGAAAAATGGCTCACAAGTGCGAGGCTGGATCTGCGTGCAATGGGCCACAGGCGAGAATAAGTGAATCTCGCACCTGTGAGATTTTGGCCTCCGAAGCGGGCTAACAGGTGTGTAAATCACTAAACAGTCAGGTATTAAATTCCCCAATTCGAGTTTGGTTCATTCATTCATATATTTGAGACTTGAGAGCTCGGTTTAAGGAGATTTTTGGGGGATTTGCAAGATACATCCATTGGGTAAGTTCCTAACCTTCGTTTTACGATTATATCTTCGATTATTAAAGGATTCCATGCTAGAAATCATGAATTAAGGTTGGGAAGATTGGGGATTTATGAACCCTAAGTCTTAAATAAGGATTCTTGATTGAATTGATGTTGGATTGAGTTGAATTTTGGTATATAGACTCCATAGATGATGGGCAAACTAATTTTGGGTTAAATTTCTCGTTTTGCCCTTTGAGGCTTGGAATCCCTTTTTGGGTTACTTTTTAGGTTCGGATCTAAAGCATAGCAATATAGGTCTCTCTAGTCTCGTATTCTCACCTAGATATCGTATTTGAATGGATTGGGATCATTTGGAGGCTATACGGAAGGGCAAGGCGTCGTTGTAACCGTCAGTCTCTAATTTCAGGCAAGGTGAGATCTTGACCTTATTAATAGCGTCGTGGTTGGTCTAATTGGTATAATTATGAGGGAGTAATGGGGGTAATTAAAGGGGTCCCGATACTTGTGATGTAACGAGCACTTGTATCGGGTACCGGTGCCATGTTATGGGTATTTGCCTACCTTAATTTGTATATTTCATCTGAATGACATGCTTTGGGAACTAGGTGATAGCATAGATTATTGTGTGACTTGTGGTAGGCATGAGACCCCTTATTTTTTTGCATCTATGTTTTGTTCCTATCGTATACGTGCTTATATGCGGTTATAACTTTGAAATACTCGTTATTAAAGTGGAAAAGAGGCTAATGATTGAGTCTTTATTGCTTGGCATTGATTGCTTGTTGTGTGCATATCATATTTATGCTTTCATGTGAAATCTCATGCATATTACACTTGAGGATACATATGTTGGGTCCGAAAGGAAATGATTCCGGATGGTTGATGCGAGTATATACGCCCATTGGCCGAGTGATGTGATAGATATGAGCCCGATTTGGCTAGTGATAGGTAATATGAGCCTAAGAATGGCTAGAAGATGTGATTGAGAGCAAAATATGGCTAAGAAACCCGAAGGTACATGATTTTGGTAGTATATGGACCTCGTGAGTCCCCCATGGGTCGCTCTCCTTGTTGAAGTAGCGTGTGTGTGCCAGAGATGGAAAGGCCTTGCATTGCATATCACTGGCATTTCTTACCATTTTGTTATACTTGTGTTTGTTTAGGGTGCTATCTTTGATATTGAATCCTTTGGCTGCTTGATTCAAATTATTGGATTGTACTTAAAGGTTTAGATGTTATAACCTAGCCTGGTAACTTATGATTTTAGAGATCATTATGATTATTATGGTGGACTAACCGCAGTTAGGTGTAGAAGTAGTATTTGGAAGACCAACCCTCATCTCTGTTTTAAGATAGGGTCGATCGATGATGCTGCTGAGTATATGTTGTTTCCCATACTCACTCTTCACTTGCTGCACCTTTTTGTGTGCAGATTTTGCCTCTAGTTCGAGCATTGTCCGCAATTTGGCCGACCATTGAGGAGGTCTTCTCGAGAGTTCGGAGTTAGCTACAATTAGATCTATAGCACCGGATTCTCTCCAATCTTTATTTTCTTGTCTTTTCATTTCAAATAGTGTATTAAGTAATACTTCATACTTGTATCAATATTTTATCAAGTTTTATTAGTGATACTAGTCTTGGTGGGATCGTACTTACTTCAGTATTTGATGATTATAAAAGCTTAAAAACTTAAAATTGACTTGTATGATTTCTTTCCGCATTTATTTCCTTAAATAACTGTTTAATTGGGTTGTGGATGACTTACTAACTCGGGTGAGTTAGTGCATTTACGGCTTACAAACTGGATGATGACAAATTGGTATCAGAGCTTTAGGTTCATCGGTTTCACAATTATAAGAACTGTGTCTAGGAGAGTCTTGTAAATCAGTACGATGAGCTCCGTACCTATGTTTGAGAGGTTGTAGGACATTTCAGAAACTTCTATTCTTTCATTCCTTATCGTGTGTGATTGATTCAGTTAAGGTCTAGACTTCATTATTCCAATATCTCACTAATGGTGAGGACACATTTCGGGTTCGCGCATGAGCAGCTCGAGATGACGTCCTATGGTATGGTACGAGATGTGTCACTATGATAAGAACGCATGACCAACTTCAAATTTTAGCTATGACTTGAAGATTCGATTGAGTGGAGTAATGATTCAAATTCTCTAGTTCGGCTATATCCCTAGGTAATGGGATTGATGGTGCAAACGATTACATGATAGTCAAGTTTCAATGGTTAGTGACTTGGAAGTCATGGAATTCGTTTATGGTATAGCAAGAGATGGGAAGATATTGTTGATTCTAAATGGTACGGTAAGCGAAATAACCATGTGATAAGTGTTGTGACTTTGAAAACTATGTTCGAGGGTTTTTAGCATAACATAGAGGTTTCTTGAGATGAAATAAGATGGGACATGTACAAATATTCTGAAGACAAAGGAAACTTGGATGAAGCAGTGGAATTAGGCAAGAAGGATAGTTGATGAGGCTTTTAAGAGAATCTTGGAAAGCATATAAACATGAAAGATGACCTTTTGTGATAAGGTACGAGAAAGTAGGACTTAGTATTAGGGTGCATGTGAAGTGTCTCCAGTTACTCGATGGAGCAGTGATGTAATGAAAGGAATTCAAAAGGATCATTCTCAGTATAGGACTACCACAAGTGGTGGATGTGCTCGTCTGGCAAAGAATTATTATGGGTGATTGACTATTATGGAAATATTCGGGTGTAATCTTTTAGTAAATGGCCGTGTTTGCAGGTTCGATTGATATCTCGGGGGTATGGTGATAAGAAGGAGTCATTTTGAGCTATGAGCTGGTTGATTTCTGGAGACTAATCTGTTTATGAAATGATGCTAGAGGATCATGAGTTGATGGGTAAGTTTGATTACATCGTAGGTTTCTGGAGGAAAACAATGATTTGATAATAGTAATGAATTTAACGATGGGTGAGATGAAGTACACTACTTAGAGAGTTAATTGCACCTAACTTAGAATAGGAATGCAGATATTGTAAATGTGGCTTTGACTCAACAGGTTCTACGATTGATGGTAGACGTTAACTAATTCAAGTCGCGAAGTATATTCCAGAGAATAAATTTAGGATCAGTGAAATTAGTTTAAAGAAAAAAAAAGCAATGAATTCACCAAAGGACTTTGGTTATATGTATAGAGTTGGTAAACTCATGGACAAAGATGGAAGAACGATTCGTCTATTAAGGGATTTTGACGAGTAAACTAGTATGAGCTATGTGCGGAGGTTGGTAGGAAGTTATGTGTAGTAGTTCAATGGTTATTTGAGATATTACTTCAGCAATAATTAATTTTGTTTGAATAATCAGGGCTGGTCGGTACTTTTGGATAGAACGGCTCCATGAAGAATTGTACATGTAATGCGTTGGAATTAGAGGAACATCTAGTTTTAATGTCCGAATGAGGCAAGGGGAACTTTCAGATGCTTAAGATTGTGGTTTGCTACTACCTCCATGACTGACTTAGCTATTTTTGCAAGATTTGTGATATTTTGATCTCTCCCACAAGTGAGTTTGAGTAATTTTCAGTTGATAATGATAAAAGTGATGTTGAATGGAATATAGAAACTGAAGATTTTAGATAAAGGCATCTTACTATCTGCTTTGGAGGATTAAGGTTCATATTAATTGAACTTGAAGCAGTGCGACTACTTGAATCATGTACGGGTTGTGGTATCCTTATACTATATCATTTGGATAAAGTGTAAAGATGATGGGTATGATTGAGGGAGTCTATGGACAATTTGACTTAGTGTAGGGCAAGATTCAATAGGACCTTGCGATTGAGGATTGAGGAGAAGGTAACTTGTGTAGTACTAAGATGGGTAATATCATAGCATCCTTGAATGGACGAGCTAGAATTGATTGATAAGAATAAATCTCTACAAAAGAAATGTAAGGCCATAAATTCGAGGTAAGATTATGCCCGTAGTGGTAGTCAGTGCCGAAGTGTTGAGCGTTAGATAGTATGTTGGGTATTTCGAATACGAAGGACTTGAGAGCATTTGTGCGGGGTAAGGCACATGGATTGTGTCATGATCCAACCGGAGGGCCATCACGGGCACCCGGAGCTAATCCACCCGGGCACCTCTCGTCATACATTCACATTCATATCTAGGTGAGCCACATGGCTTATCAACAAACTCTATGCCTCAATAATACCTTTTCTAACGGCTAAAACACTTTTATATCACGTCAACAACTACGCCCATATACATATACACAAGCCAACCAGGCTAACAAAATAATATACCAAAAATATAAGCCGACAACGCAAAAGACATCTACTATACATGATTGTCTACGAGCCTCTAAGAAGAGTATGAAACATCATCATAAGGACGGGATATATACATGCATATACATAGGAGTACATAAGTATCATCAATATCATCATCGTCATCGTCATTTTCGTTATACCTTTCCTTAGAAGATCAACTATCATAGGATGGGACCAATAGTGTCATGGGAATATCAAGAACTGTGAGCTTTAATGATTCTAGGAAATGAAGTCATCATGGAAGACGTTATGGAATTCATGTGAAGGTATACGACAAATGGGAACATGCCTTAAGAAAAAGGGTTAGTCTTACATACCTCTTTGTCTTCTCAACTATCTAACATTCACCGCCAAGGCTTGAGAAAACTACATTTAAAAGGATTCATACCAAAGTAAAGTTCTACGGACACTCTTAAATTCAAACTAGAATAACTCATGAGCTAACAAAAATTGGGCAGTATTTCCCCTATTTCATCGACTTCCACCATATCGTGAAACAACCCCCAAACAACCATAATAACATCCACAATATCATACTCAAGTAGTCATATTCAATTAAGTCTCAAAGTTCATTCTCATATTCAACTTACATCAACAACTTCACATCCACCCTTTGCACAATTTTATATAACACTTCCTTGTCATCATTAATACCCTTCATAGCAAGATTATATCCATAGCATACTTAGAATCATGACTCAAGTTAGTTTACTACTCACAAACATCAAGAAATCTACATTTAGACCTCATCTTCTACTTTCTCCTTTCACCCAAGTTATTCAACAACTAAGCATTCTTAATAACATGAAATAAGCATGAATACTAACCTTTTACCCCATAAAAATAATCTTTGGAGCAAGTTATCAACTTATATGAAAACTCTAGCTTCAATACCCAAGAAATTATTGAAGTCTACTAACCCTAGAAAGTCTTTCAACACATGGATATCTTGATTCTTGCCTCTTGATCTTTAACTTCTCTTGGATTTGTGTTGATATGGTGTGTGGAATATTCTATAGCTCTCAAGAGTTGTGGGGAAGATGGGAAATGAAAAATAGGAACTTGGGTCATCTATTTATAACAAGAAAATAAAGCTGCCCGACGTGATTATACGGACACTTATACGATCTGTATAATTTTATATGGTCCGTATAAGTGACCGTATAATACCACCAGTGATGACCCTTCACTGTACTGTTACACGGGCCCTTATACGGACCGTATAAAGTTATACGGACTGTATAAGTGGTCGTATAACTCACCTTTTCCAAAATTGTTTTCATTGATTCGCTTGATCTCAAATCCTTATAGAACCTTATTATCACTTACATAACACATCATTAACCATACAAGAGGCCCCATAGCCGCTCCTCAAGACATTACTAAATAAATATTAGCTCAATTACGGCGAAAACCTTTCCAAACATGACTTACAGCTCACTTCCTCCAACGAACTTAGTTTGACATATTCATATGACTTCAAAATCCTATGGTACACACTTTAAGCTATCTAATACTTTCCTTAACCTCATAAGGACTTCATATTCACCTTATGCTCACATTAGTCTACTCACAATGCAACAATCCGAAATCTCCGAGATGTAACATTATTCCCCCGTTAGAAATATTCGTCCTCGAATGTTAGACTTTTGGGGATTGTATAAAAATTTCGCTAGAGTTTTCCCTGTAATATGGCACTACCATCCTGTCACAGCAACCTAAAAGATATCGCCTCACAGGGCTACAATAACAACAACAATAACCATGGCCACACACGGCCAAGAAATCATCAAGAAAGCATTACATACCTGGGGACGATGGCGTCTCTGCCTGAGTTTCCTCTGGGGGTGGAAATAAATGTGGGTACCTGAACTTCATGTCTTCTTCTGCTTCCCAGGTCATTTCCTCTCTATTATTATTTCTCCATAAGACTTTAACTAAAGCTACATCTTTGGTTCTGAGTCTCCGTACTTGCCTATCTAGAATGGCAATGGGAACTTCTTCGTAGGATAATTGCTCAGTGACTTGAACATCGTCTACTGGTACAATTCTGGGAGGATCTCCAATGCACTTACGAAGCATCGATACATGAAAAACTGAATGGACTGACTCCAATTCCGAAGGTAGGTCTAATTCATAAGCCACTTGTCCTACCTTGCGTACAATCTCATAAGGTCCAATGTACCGGGGGACTAAGCTTGCCCTTTTTGCCAAATCTCATAACGCCCTTCATTGGCGACACCTTCAAGAATACCCAATCTTTTACTTGGAACTCTAAGTGCCGTTGATGATTATCTGCGTAGGATTTCTGACGACTCTGAGCTGTTGATAATGGGTCCTGTATAAGCTTGACTTTCTCTATAGCTTGTGGACCAAGTCTGTCCCTATCAATTTAGACTCCTCTAGTTCAAACCACCCAATTGGCGATCTGCACTTTCGCCCATACAAAGCCTCATACGGGGCCATTTGGATGCTAGAATGATAACTTTTATTATAAGCAAATTCAATAAGCGGTAAGTGATCATCCCAACTACCTCCAAACTCCAGTACACAAGCTCGTAGCATATCCTCAAGATTTTGAAAGGTGCGCTCAGCTTGCCCATCAGTCTATGGATGAAATGCTGTGCTAAGACTCAGTTGAGTCCCCAAACCTTCTTGAAAAGATTTTCAGAAATTAGCCATAAACTATGTCCCTCTATTGGAAATAATAGATACTGGAACACCATGGAGTCGTACTATTTCTCTGACATAAAGCTTTCCATAATCTTCCGTTACATATGTAGTTCTGACCGATAGGAAATGAGCTGACTTCGTAAGTCTATCCACAATTATCCATATAGAATCATATTTGGGCTTAGAATGAGGTAAGCCTGTGATGAAATCCATATTTATCACTTCCCATTTCCAAGTCAGAATTTCCATAGCATGCAACAATCCACCGACCATTTGGTGTTCAATTTTCACTTGCTGACAATTAGGACCTTGAGCCACGGACTCTGCTATGTCTTTCTTCATTCCATTCCACCAATATATAGATTTAAGATCATGATACATTTTCGTTGCTCCGGGGTGAATAGAATAATGGGAACAATGGGCTTCTCTCAATATTTGGTGTCATAATCCTACAACATCAGGAACACACAACCTGCCTCGACATCGGAGAACGCCATCTCCAGAAATCTCAAAGGATGACTTCTTCTTCTGAGGGAGTGTATTTCTGTAATGAGCTAGCATGGGATCCTCGTATTCACTTCAACCACTAGTGACGAGACCGCTGAATTCTGAATGGTAGCTCCCACATTGCCTGAGTCCACTACCCGAACTCCTAGGCTAGCTAATTACTGGAGCTCTCAAGCTAACTCTCTTTTCTCTGGTTGAACATCACATAAACTTCTCATAGGTCTACGGCTAAGAGCATCAGCCACAATGTTCGCCTTCCCGGGATGGTATAGGATGTTAACATCATAATCTTTCAACGCCCTCCAACCATCACCGTTGTCGTAAATTCAATTCCTTCTACTTGAAAATATACTGAAGGCTCTTGTGATCCGTGTAGATATCCACATGGACACCATACAAATAATGTCGCCGAAATCTTCAATGCATGAATCACCGCAGCTAACTCAAGATCATGGGTTGGATAATTTTTCTCATATTTTCGCAACTGCCTTGAAGCATACGCAATCACCTTACCATGTTGTATCAACACACACCCTAATCCAACGCCTGACGCGTCACAATAGACAACATAGCCTTTCGATCCTCCGGAAGTGTCTAGGATCAAATGTAGTTAATCTATTCTTTAACTCTTGAAAACTATGTTCACAAGCATCCGTCCATTGAAATTTAGCTGATTTCTGAGTTAGCTTTGTCAATGATGCAGAAATAGAAGAAAATCCCTCTAGAAATCTTCTGTAGTAACCTGCCAAGCCCGTAAAAACTACGAACCTCCGTAGGTGTCAGAGGCTGGCCAAGCCTTCAAATGCCTCAATCTTTTGGGTATCACCCGAATACCATCGGCTGAAATAATGTGCCCCAAAAAGGTCACCGAATTCAACCAAAACTCGCACTTTGAATTTTTTGCAAATAGCTCTTGAGTTTGGAGAACTCTAAGGACAGTACATAAATGATCCGCATATTCTGCCTCGGACCGAGAATATACCGAGATATCGTCAATGAACACAATCACAAATAAATCCAAAAAAGGCCTGAACACATTGTTCATCAAATCCATGAATACTGCTGGTGCATTGGTTAGCCCAAATGACATTACCCGGAACTCAAAATGACCATATCTTGTTCTGAAGGCCGTCTTAGGTATATCTTTCTCCCTAACTCTCACCTGATGATTCGCGGATCTCAAATCTATTTTTGAAAACCATTTGGCACCCTGTAATTGATCAAATAAATCATCAATCCTTGGTATTTATTCTTGATCGTCACCTTATTCAGTTGCCGATAGTCAATCCACATTCGCAAGGAGCCATCTTTCTTCCTCACAAATAACACGGGTGCTCCCCACGGGGATGAACTAGGCCTTATGAAGCCTTTCTCAAGCAAGTCCTTCAATTGCTCCTTCAACTCTGCGGGAGCCATACTATAAGGAGGGATAGATATAAGTTTAGTATCCGGTAGCTCATCGATAGCAAAATCAATCTCCCGCTCTAGGGGAAGACCTGGAAGCTCATCTGGGAATACATCCGGAAACTCATTCACTACTAGGACAGACTGAAGAGTCGGCGATTCGGCTTCTATATCTTGAACCCGGACTAAATAGTAGATACAACCTTTAGCAATCATCTTCCTTGCCTTGAGATAGGAAATAAACCTACCTCTCGGAGACGCTGTATTTCACTTCCATTCTAAAACTGGTTCTCTCGGAAACTGAAAACGAACGATCTTCATTCTACAATCGACATTGGCATAGCAAGAAACCAACCAATCCATGCCCATAATAACATCAAAGTCCACCATTTTCAACTCATGTAAATCAGCCATAGTACGATGATTACAAATCACAACTATACAATTTCTATATACTCGGCTAGCTATTATCGGTTCACCAACGGGTGTAGATACCTTAAAAGGTTTGATTGACTCCGGTTTGACCCCAAATCGACCCGCAATATATAGAGTAACATATGACAATGTCGAATCGGGATCTATCAATGCATATACATCAAGAGAAGATACCGATAATATACCCGTGACGACATCGTGGGAGGACTCAAGATTGCTATCCCAAAGCATAAATACGATGTCTGGAGGACCACTAGAACCTGAGCTCCTCTCTGCCTCACCACGGCTGATCGGCGCCTATGAACCTTGCCCCTAGAGGGCGATAGATGACAAGAACGCCGACTCAAGGCCGGAACCTACCGCTACCACCAATCGAGTAAAGGGGCCACGTTATGATATGGTCTGGCCGACCGCAGGTATAGTAAACATCTGAACCTAGTCAACACTGGCCCCAATGTAGCTTCCCGCACTGAGAACATCATGGCATGGGTGGCCTTGACTGACTCGAGTCGCCTCTGTAATGAGAACCTGAAGCTCTGAAACTCTGACTCGGCCCGGAGTGAGTAGATCTATCAAATATTTGGCCTGTAAATTGTGGAGACACACTAGTCGTAGAATGGCCTGAATGCCCAGAAAACTGCTATCTTTGCCCTCCTCTTGTTATAACCTCTGTCAAGCTCACGCTCACCTCTTTACGGTTGTGTCACGACCCAACCCCGTAGGCTGTGACTAGTGCCCGAGCTGGACACTCGTATACACACTTGTTAGCTATAATCAGCCCATAACTAGCATGATAAGGAACTTATATATAAAAAGGCAAGACGTCGTCTCAAAACGGTCACATATATATGATATATATATATATATATATATATATATATATATCAAGACAACTTCGGTCTTTCGTGAGTCACAACTACCACCGTATAACATCGTACATGCTCGCTACAAAGTTATCATAATACGTGGGAACATCCCAACTATATATACGCAAGCCGACAAGGCCGCTACCACGTACAACATCCCAAGTCATATAGATATACGCAAGCCGACAAGGTCGCCACTACGAAAGGAACATCCCAAAACATAAGTCATACGTACACAACCGAACAACAACTATATACAACCCACACATATGCTCAGCGTACCCAAGAGTAACAACAAGAAAATATGACGGGACAGGGCCCCGCCGTACCCCTGGATAAACACGTATATACAATAAAGGATCTGTACCAAAAATCTAGGCTCCGGGACAAAGGAGCTCTCCAAGATAGCTGAATAGGTATCCTAAGCTGGCGGATCACCAAAACGAACGTCCGTTCTCCGCGGGCATGAAACGCAGCCCCCCTAAAGAGTGGGGTCAAGACGAGATACGCTATATATAAAGCATGAAATACAATAAGAAAGATCATAACTAAAGTAGGGAGACAAGTATAATAGTCAAGAAGTCATCAGACCTGCATTTTACGAATGAAATCGCCATATCATTATCATATGATTGTCAGACTCCGGCCCATTAGACCTTGATAAAGTCGTGTACACGTATACCATACCCCGCCCATCATGGGACTCAGTGCCATAATCATATCATCGTATCATCATGTCATCATGTCATCATATCACTATATCATCATATCATCATATAGCGTACCCGACCCTCTAGTGAGGGACTCGGTGGATAATGTAGTAAAATGTACGTGATAACATACCCGGCCAGGGACTCGGTGAAAGATGTAACAACCATATGCACGAGCAGAGTAGTGAGTAACCATATGCAACTAAATCATCATCTGAGACTCAATAGACAAGTAGACCAACTAACACTCGAGTATTACGAACTATATTAAGGAAAGTCTCAGGGATCGTAGACATGTATCAAATTACAGACAGACTTATGAAAGTTAAAGACATTATTCATTACGTGAATCCTTTAAGAATAGGAACCTTTATATATCATTTACTATCCAATCATATAGAAGACTCGAGGGCAGTAGCTCGACTACTTTAAGAATTCTAACATCAAGAAGTGAATAAGAATCATAAATCATGCTCGGAACTTATGAATAGAATTACCCCAAAGCTCATATCGTACATCACTTACGTCTAAGACATGCCAAAAGAAAGAAGGGATAGGCTTAACATACCTTTAGCGTTCATCCGCAACACAACACGTGTACGCTGCCCAATAGTACCTCAACCTATATTAAGACGTCAAGAACTACGGTTAAGCTACGGGGAGATTCAAAACGTATTCTAACGTTAGTAACTCCTTTACAGATAATTAGACGACGTTTCCCTTATATTCAAACCAACCACATACAACCAAGCCAACATATAATCTTTCAAGCTCAACAAGAACAGCAACAACACATTAGACAACCCCTAACTAGTAACGTAAGGATGCCCGATAACTTCACGAACGTCTACTTAAGATAAAACAAACCATTTACGTTTATTATACATTCCTTAACACATTCTTTCATCCAAATTCATGAACTAGTCAACAACCATACGTTAACAACATTATTCATTTAAATGCAAGAAACTATACTAACACCATATTAACTCCTACAACAGCCCACAAACAATTACAACTCCAACTTGAACCATTAAATACCTTCATTCTCATCATAAAATCCATAACAACAACAATGTTACACCTCGCATTTTGTACATTTGAATATTCCGAGTTAATGGCGGGCAGTTAAGGGCAAGGTTATAATTTTTTTTCTAGAATGCATAAGTTGCGTATTCATTTTTATTGGTATGGAGTATTAAGGGTAAATTTGGGATAAGGAGAAATCGGAGGCTAAAAAGTCGGGAAAAAGGATTTTCATGAAACGGCCAAAAGGCCAAGGTACGTGGGCCCCACCTATATGTTGGACAATTATTTCAAGCCATTAAAGGAAGCCATGTGTTCACTTCATATTGTAGGGGGCATGTGCATGTATGAATGTATAATTCATGACTATGCAAGACTTATTCATCTTTTTGTAATTCAAGAAATTTCTAGAAAAATTGAGAAAATTTGAGAAAGAAAGTGGCACATGATCAAATACATGTTTAGATATATATATATATATATATATATATATATATAAGTAAGGGACAATATGAGACATTACTTCATCATTTTAAGCTCTAGAAAATTCAAGAGAAAGAGAGGAAGAGGAGGGGGTTCGGCAGGTGTACGGTCGAACTGGCAATTCCATATGTTGATCATGAAAAAAATTATTTTTCTTCTTGTTTTCCTACCAAATGAAAGGTCCTCTATCACGTGGAGTAATTTTTGGAAGAAGTAGACCATTCTGCTTTTGTAAAGAACACTCTAGCCGAGAGTTGAGAAAGCAAGTGGAAGAGGTAAGGTTCTATCCTCGTACGTGTTGCGGACGTTGGAGCATGTTGTAATGTGTTGAAATGGGTGAAATTCATAAAGTTGTGTGTGTGTATGTGGTGGTCAAATGAGGGGCCGCCTTGGTATGGAAGTGATGAATTAGATTTACTTAGTATTTTGGTTGTCAGGTTGTGGATTCTACGATGTAAAACGTAAAAGTTTAATGATCCAAGTCAGAGTTGTAAATCGTGTGGGCTTGCTTCTTGGAAGCTAATGTGGTTGTAATGTGATTTTTGTTGATGGAAATGATAATGCTAACGTATGGAATTGTTGATATAGTTTATGAATTTGGAAGAAGAAAATGTGTTATTGGTATTCTTAATATGTTGAAGGTTTCTGGGAATCTGCCCATGGTTTGGGTTGTTTTGAATATTGTATATAGGTTTCTTGGAATGTTCTTAAATCATACTTGAATGGTTGCGGATTAGTAATTGAATATGTGAGCATTGGTATTGAATTCATCATATGTAGTTCATTTGAATATAAGTGAAATGTGGTTGAATTGTGGTAGTATGGAATCATTGACGTTAGAATGCGTTTTGAATCGCTTATGGATATTGTTATTATGATTGTTGGTATGGTTGTTGTTGATATTGGCCGAGTTGAATTCTCGAAGGTTGATGAATTTATAGGGAAATGCCGCCCAAATTTCCGTAGACAAAGTGTTAGTTTGAAATCGGATTCATAAGTGCTTGGCTAATGGTTGATATCTAATGACTTGATCAGACGTTGAGAAGCCTGGCCATAAGTTGATGGGATTTAGCCTAGGGAGCGGCTAAGTATGTTGGCTCGTCCCTTTCTTTCAAAGGCATGATTCTTAGACATGATTTCAAGAATGCTTCCATAACTTTGTTGTTTTCTAAAAGTTTTGTTTTCAAAAGAATTTGTTCCTAAACGAGTCCGAAACTACGAACGCCCGTAACTTTCGCTGCGATGGGCTCGGATTGCTTCGAAACCATCGTAGAAGATTTCATAACGAGTAATGATCTTTAACTTTCTGATAGCGGGTCTTTGATCGGTAGATGCTCGTCCGTGGCCCTGCGTGATTTTCCTTGTTGGTTCTAACGACCTATTCTGAAAGAATCTCGAAATGTCCGTATCTTTCCAAAACGGAGGTCTATGACTCCGTAAGCTTCCATGACAACAACGATGGATATGCTTTACAATGACAACGATGATGTCAAAAATGAGAATATTTTCCTACGATGAATATGATGATGATGATTCCATGTTTAAAGGTCCCAAGTCTTATGATTTCAATGACGATATGAGAGTGTTGAGCGATTTCTTTGATTTCTCAATTTTATTCAGCGAATGATAACTATTTTAAAAGATTCTAAAGTATATGAATTGATGCCTTATGATCCTATGTTATGTTTCTCGTGAAGCTATTCTTCATTGATAAGTCCCACCATAATAATCGTTCCTTCAAGGCGAGACAAAGCGACCATGATTATTCCATAATACAATCGGAGGTTACCGATCATACGTCACTCCGATAGATACATGACTTTCTTTGGGCTCTCATGCATGCTACTTACATGATATATGAATATGATATATGAATATGATATATGGATATGATATATGAATATGATATATGTATATGTATATGGGGAATATGGGAAAAGGGCGAGAGCGTTATATACGCGTAACCACCGACCGCCTGGTATAATATGCATATTATACCCGTCCCGACGGGATATGTGGTTATGGATTGGCCGCACGTTCCGCAAAGAATATATTATATGGACGGCTGCATCGTTCCCGAAGAATATATTATATTGACGGGCTGCACGTTCCGCAAAGAATATAATATATATATATGGACCGGCCGTACGTTCCGTTAAAGACTACATGCGTATGATTCCGCCTAAAAGGCACCTCGATATACAAAGCTACTTTTATTACATATCTATGGACGGCCGCACGTTCCGCAGCAATATATTATATGGATCGGGCCGCACGTTCCGCAGCAATATAATATATATATATGGATCGGGCCGCACGTTCCCGCGCACGGTTGTGCCCGTTTCGCCCTAAAAGGGCATTCGACGTTTGTGTTACTTCTTTATCTCTGGCGAAATGCCCTATGTTTTCGTCTTGTTACTATTCATGCTTTGCATCCTTCTATATGTTGTTACTCATGCCTTACATACCGCACGTTGCATGTACCGACGTCCCTTCAGGACGCCGCGTTCATGCCGCGTTGTGCACACCTGTACGAGTTAAAGGTATTAGCGTAAGATGTTCCAGCCGGATTGGCGAGCTCCATTTTCTCCGCAGTGCCGCCGAGCCGAGCATTATGATATGGTTCCACGTTCCATGTTAGAGACTTTGCAGACAAAAGGTCGTGTATGTAGTATGTCGGCTTTGTAAGCGGCTCCATGTCGATGCATCAGATGATTATTCTACGTGCCTTATACGATCACGTGTCTTACTTGATTTGAAAAGGATGAAAAGGTGTTTTTTCGAAAAGCTTTCATTATGTACTCATGTTACGCTATGAGGGCCCAATATGATTATGAGTGCCACGAGAGTCAGAGGGTTCGCTCGGCCCTAGGTAAGGGTCGGGTGCCCATCACGCCCTAACGAAAATTAGGGTGTGACAAACAACCAAAATACCAAGTAAAATCAATTCACCATCTCCTACACAAAACAACCCCTACACGGCTTCAACACCATCACACATAATTCCATGAATTTCATCCATTTCTACAAACTACAACACGTTCAAACCACCCTTAATACATGTAAAAGAAGACTAAACCTTACCTTAACACTTGACTTCTCAACTTGGCTAGAATTTGTGCATTGAATTAATACTTGTTCTTGCTGCCCTTTTGACTGCTTTCATGTCACAATCTGCCCTTCCAATTTGTTTAGAATACCTTGAAAAATCAATTTGGATCAAGGTTGAAAGCTCGCCAAAAATCAGCCATGGCCGAGAGCTTCTCTTTCCACTTCTAGGTTTTCTATTTTGGTTGAAGATGATAAATGGCTCCCTTAGTCATCAATTTACTATAAATATGGTTCCTACAAGATGGACACATGTCCCACTCATGGCTTGAGCCAATCAAATTTGGCCAAGCCATGGGTGGGGCCCACACGGCCACTAATGGCCAATTAATGAAATAATTAAATTTTTAATCCCACTTAATAATCTAATCATGGTTAATTAACCCCTAATCTTCATTAATATTTCCATACCAATTAAAATTTATAAGCAACTTGTGCATTAGAACAAAAATCTGAGGTTAAAAGTCTCTACCTCGTATCCCAAAATAGTCTTGTCTTAAACTTATCGCGATTAGCTTAAAATATCCCAATGTACAAAAAAATACTTCGGGATATAACAAAGTTGTTCATTTTCTCCAAATTCCGGGCGGGCTTGAATGCGAGCGATATTCATATTGTCCCTATGGACACAAAAGCATTTATCCATCAAATGTGAACCTAGCCTCTCACAAATCGCAAGGCACTCGATCACCCATATCCGCTACCATGGCCGAGCATACCTAGCCAAGGAATTGAAGCAAAGACTATACCGTAGCACTCATGCGTTTCCTTGCCTAAGATTCAAGAACCTGTCGCTCTAGCCCGCCGAACTCGGGGGCAAGTAATGTCATAGGAAAGCATCAATAAATTTTTGCCATACCGGGGGAGTTGTATTGACTCCCCTAGAAGACAACCAAACCGTATACCAACGAACCACTACATCCAGCAATCTTTATGATGCTAACTCCACCGATTCAACTTCGAAAGCATGCATTAACCGAAGTGTCCTCAACATTCCATTAATAAAGTTTTGAGGGTCCTCATCCGGCTTTGACCCGAAGAACTTCAGAGGGTTCAAGCTAATAAAATCATGGGCTCTTGCACTAACCACCCTATCACCATGACCTATACCTTGACGCTGGGCCTGAGCGGCAACCAATTGAGTCAACGATTGAATGACCTCTTTTATCTCTTGGCCCGAAACCTCTAGTGGAGAAACTGAGGGTGCTGGAGCTGGGGCAGAGGCTCCCTTATGCTCTTCAAAAATAGGCAATGATTGAGAGGACTGAGATTGAACCTCATTCTAGGACTCACCTTCCTCTATAACCGTTAGCAGTACTCTTTCAGCCCGCTTTTCTGCCACTGTCTTGCCTTTTTGGGCTGCCGTAGCTTTCCTCTTTATAGGCATTTCTGAAATACATAATACACGGTTAAAGGAAAGGAAATCCTTATATCATAGCTCTATCGCACGATCTTATGAAGAAATAAGGTCATTCATTCATAAAATGGCTGCAGCCTCCTGTTTATAAGTATGGCGCGCAACACACCCATAAACAAGACTCTACTGAACACGGCTCGTAGAAGCACCCTAGGACAGAACTGCTCTGATACCACTTTTGTCAGAGGGCCATGACCGGCACCCGGAGCTAACCCACCCAGGAACCTCTCGTCGTACATTCACATTCATATTTAAGTGAGCCACATGGCTTATCAACAAACTATATGCCTCAATAATACTATTTCCAATAGCTAAAACACTTTGATATCACGTCAACAACTAGGCCCATATACATATACACAAGCCGACGAGGCTAACAAAATAATATACCAAAAATATGAGCCAACAAGGCAAAAGACATCTACTATACATGACTGTCTACGAGACTCTAAGAAGAGTATGAAACATCATCATAAGGATGGGGCAGGGCCCCGCCATGCCCATATGTATATACACAAAAGAATAGTACCAATAGCTGCAGCTCCGAATCAAATGGAGCTCCTCACGCAAATCCGTACGCGCCAAACAATGGTCAAGTCTATCTCCCTGTCCACCTATGGGCATGACGCAGCGTCCACAAACAAAAGAACGTCAGTACGGATAATGTACTAAGTATGTAAAGCATAATCAATAACATAATAGAAGCATGAACGATAACATAAGAAAGAAGAAGTCACCGCGGGTGATGCAGAGTCATTTATACCTCTAGCGACGTTCATTATATTCGCTACCCTTTTTCTAATGGGAACCTTCCATTACATAGACTTATACATATAGTGGTATCATATCCGACCATGCGTAGGCTCTGCGATTACGTACCCGAACATAACAAGGTTCGGTGTTATACGTACCTGGTCCTACCAAAGCTCAGTGTTATCCGTACCCAACTGCAGTGGTGTGCGCGCGATAAATATCTGTCATGACCCAACTCCGTAGGCCGTGACTAGTGCCCGAGCTGGACACTCGTATACGTACCTGTTAGCTATAATCAACCCCAAGGCTAAACGTAATATAGAAACTTATGTAAAAACAAAACGTCATCTCAGGACTGTCACATATATATAGAGGTAACCTGTCTCCTGAGGAGTCACAACAAATCAAAGATAACACCGTACACAAGCCGACAAGGCTGTCATAACGTGTGGGAACGTCCCAACTGTATATACTCAAGCCGACAAGGCTGCCACTACATACAACATCCCAAAACACATATATATACGCAAGCCGACAAGGCTGCCACTACGAATGGGAACGTCCCAAATATAAGTCATGCTAACACAGCTGAACAACATCTATATACAACCCACACATATGCTCCGCGCACCCTTAAGAGTATCAACAAGAATATATGACGGGACATGGCCCCGCCGTACCCCCGGATAAACAAATATACATCAAAAGGATCTCGTACCAAAAAGTCTAGGCCCTCGGACAATGCAGTACTCCAAGACAAACAGATGTCCTAAGCCGGCGGATCACCAAAGCGAGTATCCGCACTGCGGCATGAAACTATAGCCCCCCCCCCCGAAGAGCGGGGTCGCACGAGATATGTACCGAGTATATAAAGCATGAAATACAATAAGAAAGATCATAACTGGCAGAGATTCCGTGACAAGCGTGATAATCAAGAAATCGCTGTACCCGGTACCTTACGAATGAAATCATACATATCATTATCATATACCATACCCTACCATTATGGGACTCGGTGAATAAAGTCGTGTACACGTATACCATACCCGGCCCATCATGGGACTCGGTGCCATAATCATATCATCGTATCATCATATCATCATATCATCATATAACGTACCCGGCCCTCTAGTGAGGGACTCGGTGAATAAATGTAGTAAAACTGTGCGTGATAACATACTCGGCCCGGGACTCGGTGAAATATGTAATAACAGTATGCACGAGCAGAGTAGTGAGTAACCATATGCATCTAAATCATCATTTGAGACTCAATAGATAAGTAGACTAACTAACCCTCGAGTATCAGGGCGATAGTCATGTTCGCACTCTTTGAATGTCACTATGAACTATATCAAGAGCTTCTCAGGAATCATAGACATGTATCAAGATAATGCGAAAATGCCTTATGGAATTCAAGGACCTTAGACATTGTAGTCTTTAACAATAGAACTTTTACGTACCAACTACTATCCAACGTATAAACACTCGAGGGCAATAGCTTAATTACCTTAAGAGTTCTAACATCAAGAAGTGAATAAGAATCATGAATCACACTCGGAACTTATGAATAGAATTACCCCAAAGCTCATATCATACGTTACTTATATCTAAGACATGCTAAAAGAAAGAAGGGATAGCTTCACATACCTTTAGCGCTTATCCGTAACACAATACGTATACGCCGCCCAAAGTGTCTCAACCTATATTAAGACGTCAAGAACTACAATTAAGCTATGGGAAGGTTCAAAACGTATTCCAACGTTAGTAACTCCTTTCTAGATAATTAGACGACGTTTCCGTTATTTTCAAACCAACTACACAATAACCAAGTCAACACCAACAACCACACGTTCAAGTACTATATTGAGACTAATCATGACAAGGTTCGCGAACACCCCGAACAGCCCGCATGACATTGCAATCAGCCCACGTATTACAACTGTTACACCTCGCATTTTGTACATTTGAATATTCCGAGTTAATGGCGGGAAGTTAAGGGCAAGGTTATAATTTTTTTTCTAGAATGCATAAGTTGCGTATTCATTTTTATTGGTATGGAGTATTAAGGGTAAACTTGGGATAAGGAGAAATCGGAGGCTAAAAAGTTGGAAAAAGGATTTTTCGTGAAATGGCCAAAAGTGGCCTAGGTGGTCATGGGCCCCACCCACATGTTGGCCAATATTTTTATGACATGGAATGGCACACGTGTGTATATTGTATTGGAGAAGGTACGTGTATGCGTATGTATAATTCCTTACCATGCAAGACTTATTCATCTTTTGTAATTCAAGAAATTTCTAGAAAAATTGAGAAAAAATTTGGAGAAAGAAAATGGCACATGACCGGCCACATGCTCACACACACACACACACACACACACACACACACACACACACACACACACACACACACATATATATATATATATATATATAAGTAAGGACAATATGAGACATTACTCATCATTTTAACTTGAGAAAGTTCAAGAAATGTGGTGAAAAAAAAAGGGGGAAGTGGTATCGTTGAAGGCTATGGGCTGGTCGAAACTACCTCCCACTTGTGATCATGAAGAATTACTCTTAGCTTTCTTACTAATTGGAAGGTCCCATCGACATGGAGTAGTTGTTGGAACAAGAAAACCGTTCGTTCTGCAAATGGTCCCAATCTGGTACGAGGAGACAAGTTGAAGGGAAAAGGTAAGGTTCAATCTTCCTTACATGTTTTAAGTGAATGTTTACGCATGTCAGTGATATGTAGAAAAGAATGAAGTTCATGAAGTTAGGGTGTTGTGTTGGGTGGCCGTGGATATATATATATATATAGTGTGGGTGTAAAAGTGTGGAACAAATTTTATGTATTTTGGTTGTTGTTTGTTACGGATTATGTAATGAAATGAAGGTTCGATGATTCAAATGGAAATCGTAATTGTTGTGAGGTGATTTAGAACGTAATGTGATTTTAATATAGTTGTTGAATTGATGAAAATGTTGATGATAAAGTACGGATTTGTTGACATAATTTGTGAATGTGGAAGAAAGAAAGGTGTTGGTAGTGTTTTGTTGAATTGGAATGGTTTCGGGTGAAAAAGCATGTATTGGTTTGGCTTGTTGGGTCATTGAGCGGATTGTTTGAAATTTTCTTGAATCTTAATTGAATGACCTTGGATTGGAATTTGAACTTGGAGAGCATTGGTATTGAATTGATCATATGTAGTTTATTTGACTATAAAAGGAAATGTTGTCGAATTGTGAAGAAAGGAATTATTGATGTTGAATGCGTTTCGGATCACTCATGGATATTGTTATTATGGATTGTTGGTATGGTTGTTGTCGATGATTGCTTTGGCCGAGTTGAATTCTCGGGTTGATTGATTTATAGGGGAAATGCTGCCCAAATTTCTGTAGACAAAGTGTTAGTTTGAAATCGGATTCTTATGTGCTTATGGCTAATGGTTGATATCTAATGACGTGATTGTAGATCGTGAGAAGCCAAGGCATAGGTTTGGATTGGCCTAGGGAGCGGCCAAGGTATGTTAAGGCTCGTGTCACACCCTTAATCCGATAGGGTGTGATGGGCTCCCGACCCTTACCTAGGGCCGAGCGAACCCACAGACTTTCGTAACACACATAATCATACTGGGCCCGCAAAACGTGTCAAAATGCAGAAGGAAAATTTTCAAAGAACATCATACTTTTCGTCTTTTTCAAATCAAATAAAATCTGTAGTCAAAACGAATCTGTAACATAATGCGTACTGATATATCGGCTTACATAGCCGATTACAAAACAAATCTGCAAAGATAATGCGTAATAATACATCGGCTTACGCGACCGCTCACAAACTCGACATATCACACACACGACACTCGTCCGCAAAGTCTCTAACATAACTCCGAGATATCATGCAAAAGCACTGGACTCGGGCAAGAAGACTGGGGAGGAAATGGAGCTCGCCAATCCAGCCGGGACATCTTCTGCTAACAGCATCTGCTCATCTGTGGCAGGGTACCGCGCGGTACGAAACGCAGCCCCCGAAGAAAGCGGGGCCGGTGACGGAATATGTACCGAGTACGCAAAGGTGAAATACGAAAACGGAGTCATAATCGAAGTAGTGCACCGAACGCCGGCATAATAAGCCGAATACCAAGGTACTTACATCCGACCTCCAAATCATACATAAGCGGCACGCCGTAAGACAAATAGGATAATCGAATGTCAAAATGCTTCGCTTTCTTTGAAAAACATTTGCCTCGTATATACGGAAAATCAAACATACCACATGAGCTAACGTTAACCGATTGCCGAGGAACGTACGGCCCGATCCATATATAACATAATAATCATAAGCGTACCGTCATATTATCACACATCATATCACATATCATATTGTATCATCAGATCATCACATATCATATCATCAAATTATCACATATCACATACCACATATATACACATACCGCGGTCGTTATCCCGGTGTCAATATCACATACACACATACCGCGGCCAGGAACCCGGCGGTAACATCACATACACACGTACCGCGGCCGGGAACCCGGCGGTAATATCACATTTACACATATACCGCGGCCAGGAACCCAACGGTAATATCACATATACACATATACCGCGGCCAGGAACCCAGCGGTAATATCACATATACACATACCGCGGCCAGGAACCCAGCGGTAATATCACATACACACATACCGCGGCTAAACATAGCCCACACGGTTCACCACCAACATCCAATATTTCATGAGTTTCATCCATTTCCGCATACTACAACACACATAAATCATCTATAACACATGAAAAGAGGATTAAAAACTCCTTCTTCCTTCCCTTCTTCATTCGGCCGAGGTGGGGTTTTGCGAACAAAAGGTTTTTCTTGATTCAACAATTACTTCATGTTGTTTAGCACCTTCCAAGGAGTGAAAAACATAGAAGAAAATAATTTTTTGGGATCAAATTGGAGGCATCAATTTCAGCCATCCTTGGCCGTTTCTCCTTCTTTTTTTTTTTTCTTCAAGCTTCATGAATTTTCTAGGTGGGAGATGAAAAAGATGACTAATTAGTCATCTCATGCTCTTATATTAAACATCCATGTGGCTATGGCCCACATGTCACGTACGAGCCACATGGCCATTTTTTTTTCATAATTCTTAGTTTCCAAAACTTCATTTTTATTCCCCCAAATTTTCATGCTTAAATGTCTAACTTTTCATAATTCACTTTTAACCCCAAATTTTCCTTATTCCAATTTGCATAGCATAAACAATGAAAAGATGAATATGCAACTTATGCCTTTAACAAAATCGGAAGAAATTACAACCTTATCCTTGGCAACAACGCTTGACTTAGAATATTCCCGACGTACGAAGTACGGGCATAACATTTCGTCCACTTTCTTTTCAAAGGCATGATTCTTAGATTACGATTTCGTAAATGCTTCCATAACTTTATTGTTTCAAAAGTTTTTTCTTTCAAAAAATTTTGTTCCTAAACGAGTCCGGGCTACGAACGACCCTCTTTCACTACGGTCTTATTCTTGAAACGTTCGTAAGTTTCCCCCTATAACGAGTAATAATCTTTAACTTTCATGGCGGGCCCCGGTTGGGTTGAGCCCTCCCCTGGGCCCGCGACTTTCCTTGTTGGTTCAAACGACCTATTCTTGAAAGAATCCGAAATGCCGGTTTCTTTCCAAATCGGAGGTTTATGACTCCCTAAGCTTCGCAAAACGATGGATATGTTTTCCGGAAACGATGATGTAAAAAATGAAAGTATTTTCCTACGATGAATATGATGATGATGGTTCCATGTTTAAAGGCTCCCAAATCTAAGTTTCAATGACCTTTAGAATGTTGAATATTTCTTGATTTCTTAATTTTATTCATGAATGATGGCTTTTTTCTCGGAAATTTTAAAGTTAATTGATGCCTTAGATCCGTTTTTTTGTTTC